>NC_133356.1:11037309-11337309 GCF_030506205.2 Paramisgurnus dabryanus
TTTTTTTATTTTGTGTTGAAACTACTTGAATTATGCAATTAAATATAACTAACTAGGCAGTGGATGTGCACATCCCAGCATGGTTTGCATGAGACTGCATTTGGAAAGTAAAAATTAAATTAAACCCTATTTTATGTATGTTTAACAAAAAAGAAAGCCGTGTTAGTGTTTAATGTTCAATTATCTTTCAGATTTTCTTTTGTGAGTTTTGTGGTTACCATCATTCAGAAGAGTGATGCTTGTCTATAGACAATATTTGCTGTGTTCCAGCTACTTTGTTACGAATGGTGAGTTACATTACTGGCACTCTTATTTGGGAGAGCAAAAATCTCTAAATAAAGTAAGAGATGAAAAGATTTGGTTTGCTTTATTTGTCTGAATATTAATGAAAGTTAATATAGAATAAGAGATTATTAGAAAACTATTGGATTAAACTTAATTTTAATATGTAGAAAATAAACCATTAAATTGATCTGGTTGCACGTAATTAATTTTAGTGTACTGAACATAAAGAAATTAGTAAATTCTTCTCAAAATAGTTTAGCCACATTATGAATATAATTAATCTGAAATTACTTAAAAATATAAGTACAACCAAGTTAAAATAAATTTATTTTGTGCAACCTCAAAACCTGTTAACATCTGCGCTAAAAAATTAATGCTGCAAATGCGCAGTTCGGGTATGCATTGTGTGAAACCGGACTTAGCAGTTATGGTACATGTCTGAAACTTCCGAATGTAGCATCTATTTACATATGTCTATGGTCTGAGGTGGTGTGAAAGTGTGGAGGTAGGGACTAATGTGCATACTTATATTCATGGGCCTTGTCCCAAATGGCACACTTCATGTGGACTTTTGGGCTCGTGGCCTTAAATTGCACGTGCTTGCTTAGTCTATGAGTCCGTAGGGTGTCCCATCTGTCATTTTTACGCTCCAAAGTGTGCTCATCAGCGCCCCCTTTGCACCCTTGATACAGCCTTCGACAAAGCCCTCACTGCAGCAGGCTACACATATTTAATAACCAGATGGGAGGAGTTCACACTGACTGGCAAGTTTTCTTCCCATTTTCGGCGTGACCCTCGAGTCTGTCACAAAATATGACTCTGTTGCACCCGCGTGGACTCGAGTCAAGGATTCCTAAAGTCTGCACTACATGATGTCATCAAAGTGTGGACTCTGAGGAAGTCCACAAGTCTGAAGTGTGCCATTTGGGACAGGGCCATGGTCTGAGTTGGGGTGGGGACTAATTTGCATTTTATATATCAGCAAATACTAAGTGAGGCAAAGGCATTCAAGCCGTTTTAAAGTATGACGAAATTATGATGTTTTAAATAGAGTTTAATTAAGATTGTTTTTAATAGACAATTTTATGACTGCAAGTTGAGTGAGTGTGTCGTATATATATTGAAAGATGTCAGAATACAATAAAAAAGGGAAAATATTCCTGCTACACAGCAGTTTGCACATGAGGTAAATGTCATGGGCTTTTTATAGCAACATGGAACGATTCATGCAGACCTCTTTACACGTCACAGTTCCCACCCAGTATGTTATTAAAAAGCAAGCATGATTATATGACTAATTCAGCTAATTATTTAACATTGCATTTATTTGTAAGTAGCCTCCATATGAGGAAATGTTTATGTTATTCTGAAGATGAAAGCTATTCATTTAAATTTAAAATGACTCAAGTGTAACATAAATATTGTTATTTCCCAAAGCCACTTTTTACTTGAGGGGAAAATATTTGACTGCCCAGGACTCGTGCTTTCTCGCTGCATATGAATGCAATGACTCATTTAATGATTATAACCACACATACATAGTACACACACCCATTCATGGTGCAAAAACATACAAATAACCTTATCGAAGGAGAAGAGAAAGTGAACAGAATCCCACACGGGCAAGCCCCTGATTTCACCAACAACAGTTCTTTACTCCATCATTACATTAAAGGCAAACAGTGTTGGATCTCTTTAACTGTTGGCATCTCCTCTTTAGCACTGATTCAAACTCTATGTGACTAGCCAGCATGACTCTTTCTTTCAAGGAATGCCAACCAAAGAAAAAGACAGGCGTCTTCATAGTGCCAGCATGCAATGCCTGGAGAGATTTTACCATGAAGAGCAAGTTCTAACACCATATATGCACCTTCTTGTTCTCAACTGGTATGGTGGCATGATAAGATTTTACCTTTTAAGAAGATCAAGCATGACTAAACAAGATGTTTTTTCAGTGTCTTCATTTGAAACAGAACATAGCACATTATTTAAAGTTTATAAAAGACCTCAACAATTTGTGACCCTGAATTGTTTTACCTTTATTAGAGTGACAAGAGACATTTTTAGAAGTGGATATTTTCTGCACTTAGAGGGTTTTGCAGCGAAAGTCAAATTTGTTATATATCAATGAAATGACAAGTGAAATTTGTGGAAAAAAGGCATTTCAATTACTGATTATTGCCATTAAAGTGAAATTACTGAATCTAAACATAAGAACCTGATTAAAAAAAATATTTACAAGAAATCATGTCAGATGTAGCTCTTCATTCAGTATATAGCATACAGTAGATATACTGTAAGTCACTTTGCATAAGAGTGTCTGCCAAATTCTGTAAATTTCTATTTTTTCTTCTCTTAAGGAAGAAAAATACAAAGTATATACATGAATAAAACATAACTAAGAACTCAAAGTTCAGATTTTTCACTTAATGACTTCAAACATTTTATTTGCCTCAGTAATGAAATAATTAATACCTCATGTCTTTTCTCAGGATCTTTGACAAGCATCTCAAAGCTATTTCTGCTTTGGGCTGTTTGGGGTTTAATCTGCATCATGCCACGCTCTTCTAATTAGATCTGATACTTTACTTTTCAGCTTGCATAAATCCCAAAAGAGATGTCAACATCAATATTCCAATAGTTTCATTTTCACACATTCACCGTTTGTACTTTTTCCATTAACAAAACTCATATGCTGTTGCTCTGTCTCACTCTTATCTCTTCCACTAACACAAACAGCACTTTAATAGCGTCTAGCACACGGCATCGTGTTTCAGCAGTTCTCTGACTGCTGTGTTTCTTATCGATTTTTTCATTCAGCATCCCTTATATCAAGCCAAGTTGTAGGAGGAAAGCAAAACAGACAAAATTCTTCAGAAATATTTGATAAGAATCTAAAACATTCAACACGCCTTCAAAACATAATTTACAGATGCGGACATCTAATTTCTATTTGAAGTTTTTAAGACGTTACAGTGTTAATACTCAGCCAATACATAATATCTATGGCTCGAATTACTGATCCACTTGTTTAAGTGTGTTGATGTGATTGATAACATGTTTATGATGTAGGAAACCAATGGCGATGTTAAAAGCGCAGGAATGAGAGTGTCAAAATTTACAGAGAAAATGCTTCACAATGATGTTAAATGATGAATTTGCACATTGTTTGTCTTAAAGCATATTAAAAACATCACATAAATATATAAGCATCAATAAAAACTTGATTTTCACCAAAGGGCGACTTTAATATAAAAGTAACACATTTTAAGGCGCATGACCTTGGTTACCTGAAATCCATCCATGCTTTGTCGCAGCCTCCTTTCAAAGAACTCTGAAATTCCCCAAATTAATTCTGGCTCAATTAATCCTGAACCAGCTCTCATTGGACAGCAATCATTACGCTCTGTTGATCTGAAGGCCATTGTCAATGTGGCACATGAAGGAATCTTTTGTGAACTGAAAGAATGGGAGGCGAACCAATGAAGCTACTGAACAGAGCCACTGAGGTGTGTGTGTGTGTGTCTGTATATGCATGTGCGTATGCGGATAGTGTTTCTGGTCCAAGCGACCGTGAGTGGCGTTGATTGACGTATGGAGTGAAAGACCCTAAATCCAATAGCATTGATGATTGAAATGAGATGGGTATCATTTATTTGTCAAAGCTGGTTGCTGGTTGTAGTGTAGTAGACTCTGTGGTTTTGTGTGTGTGTGTGTAAATGTCCCACTGCTGTTATCACCCTACAAATCTTATTCTCTTTTGGACTTGACTGACAGTTATGTTATGTATATTTTAATGGACATTTCTTTATTAGTTTCTTAATAGGAATGTCAATATCCCATGTTCATTTAATACTTTAAAATAATAAATGCATTTAACTGATCAATACTTTCGATCCTGATGGAAATCTTCCAGTAGCTAATTGTATATCACAAAAGACATTCGATATATGACACACTGTAAACTATAGCCAATATGATTTAAAGAATATATGAAGGGTTCAGATGCAAAACCCTCTAAGTGTGTCTGATATTTTTTTATCAGGCTCTTATGTTTAGGTTTAATAATTTCACTTTAATGCATGCTAACTTTCCGAATAAAGGTAAAAGGCTAACACATTTTGTCAATATCCTAATACAGGGTTCTCCAACCTTTTTCTGAGCAAGGGCTACCACAATGGTTAAAACAATCTGGGGGGCTACTTTTTGATAAAGTCTACTTAAAACTTTTTTCTTTTACTCGTTTTATTTTCTTTTACTTGTTGATATGTTTTATATTTGTTTAAAATGTTAACATACATTAAAGAAGCCAAGCTAATATAAAAAATATTAAAATTGAGGCTATTAATAGAATGTCCTTTGGCGGGCAACTCACACTCTGTGCCCGCGGGCACCATGTTGGAGACCACTGTCCTAATGGGTGATTCTCACGAAATGAGACTTATGAGGTGTCATGAAACATTTTGATAAAAAAAAGTAAATGCAAAGTAAGAGTATCAAAATAAGTTACAAACACATGACATCATATAAATTTTGTTGTTTTTTCCACATTTAAGGGAAAATTTCTCATCACCGCAATGTGTCCATGACTGGATTTGGGTTCTTTGACATGGAAATATTTATTATTTAAAAATCTTAAAAATAAAAAGCTTTAGTGCATGTTATACTATAAACATTTACAGTAAAGAAACATGTGGTATTTGGTGATCATTGGTAAATGTAGAGACAATAATAAAGAATAATTTTTCATCCTCCGCAACAATTTTCAATCATTGTTTAAGCCCTCAAGGAACTAAGATTTTCAAAAAATAAATTGTTGTAAGGGACATAATTGACTGTGACACTCAAGATGGCTACCAGGTAAGCAGTTCTTATTTTTTCTCTCCAGATAAAAGTTGAAATTTTGTTTGTCATAGGACCTAGACAACTTTTTAGTTTTCAATCCCGAAACATGAGTTTGTAAATGCATATATTTAATGTAATATCATGTTGCGGTAATGATAATTTTTGATAATGATAATCTAAAAAATGTTAATAATTCTATAGGAAATATTTTTTAAATCCCCTAAAAAAATTTTCATAGTAAGTTCAGATCGTAATCTTATATGTGCAAATAATTGTTGGTACTGGACACCTTCTAAATCTGTATTTCGTGAGAATCACCCTAATCCCCCTAATGTAAACTTCTATAACCTGTTAAAAAAAACCTTGCAACTCGAAAATTGAAATCCGACATACGCGTGCCATCATTCATTCAACTCTTCTTTCATGCACTGATGGTTGCTAAAAAATGTACGTGGCCTTTAACAGATATAGCTAACAAACCAGTATTTCTGTATGGCCTGAGGCTGTATAATTAAGTGGATTTGAAGTGAAATTATATAATGAATATATACAGTAATACATGTCAAGGTTAATATCATTATCTCATTTCTGATCAAGGTGACGTTCTGAGCTATATAAAATAATTAGTGCATGTACTTTCCAAAAACAAAAAGAATGCCTCCTGTGATACTACAGACAGCACTCCTTGCCAAACCACATTTACAGTAAAGATCTGATCTTCAAAAACAGCTGGATGGAGCCCAAGAGAATAGATTAGAATATAATTGTTCAATCAGCATCATGTTATTAATTCTATAAAATATGTATCAAACAACCTATGAGGAACCATAATACTTTAGATCTGACACATACTTATGATTGACAGTTGGTCTCTGCAGTACTCTGCATGTGAATGCACACCCCCACGTCTAGGCTACAATGACGAGCTACAGGCCTCTCTGTCTGGCCCCAGAACCTTTGGCCCCTTGTGGGGCACATGCAGTCTTTCTTTCCCCCTGAAGTCCACTGCATGGATCCCTGGGGCTCTGAATGGCAGGCGTAGGTTCTGAACATGTGTTTGAGAGAGAAAAGGGAAAAGCGAGGCCCCTGATCCCAACTTCCCCCGCAGGGTATCTGTGTGGAAGTAGAGTATGTAAAGTCTGGGGAAGACAACGGTCTACTCAGATAAATGTCATGATTTTTTACTGACAGAGCTTCAAGTGGCTTCTTTTCTTGTAGTCATTTATGGTCATTCACTGAACTAACATACTGTAGACTAATGTTACCCATAATCCACTGGGGTGCGTTGCCTTTGAACTTAAATCTTGTGATATTCATTACATAGTTTTTTCATAGCTGTGTAGTATTTTATATCTGAAGGAGACTGCTTTGTGAGGTGGGGTCCACGGCATTGTTTGTGAGAAGGCTGGAGGCCCGCATTGGTGGGTCTTTTTAGGTGGATGGATGTTTTCACAGCTGATGCCTTTTGCTCAACAGGGAAATATATGGTTGTTTGTTTTTAGAGACAGTCCTGGTGCTTAGGTTCATATTTACTTATAAAGGAAATATGTTGGTGTTGAGCCAAAACATCATTTTTATTCATATAAAGTCTTCTCCAGCCAAGTGCATGCCCAGCTACAGATTTTTGCAATGAAGCAGATGTCCAGTTAATGAGTAATTTCTCATTAAATAATCTCCTCACAGATAGTCCCAAACAACTTTTTTCCCATAGACGAAGAAAAATTTCCACCTGTGACGTAATTTCCCAGTCAGTAATTTCAGACTGAGTATATTCATCCCAACACTTCATAAATGCATGAGAATAATGTGACATTTTCATCAGACTTTCATTTTTGGAATGGCTAAGGGTCAAAATGTTACATGTGCATTTGAAAAATTACCCTCTTGATCACTATATTCATGCACTTACAGTATGCACCCGTGATTTTCCAACCGCCTACAGTATTTATCATTACGGATTATGGGAGATCTTATAAGCGATGGTTGAATCAACAAAAAGATTTAACTGATTTATTCCAAATCATTTTTATTTTCCTGGCATGGTAATAATTTGTGCAATGCAGAATAAGTTTGCCCCAACGTTCTTGCAGTTCAACCCTACTATCTACCAAACATGATTTGACCATAAAAACAGTAAACATGTACTTGGGCATGAAAACACGTTTGAACTGTAAAGTGGTTTAATCTGTCAATTCTTTTTTTATGACAAATGGGTCCATTAACCTATGTTCCTCATGCAAACAAAAAAAGCGTCTTAGTGCGGCAATAGTGCTACAACAGTGTTTCCCTTGTTCTGGTGCTTGCAGACACACAGAGCCAGACAGAGCCTCATCCTTCAGCTCCCCCCTACTTTTCCTCATTTTCTGATCAGTAGGGGAAGTCCCGGTGAGTAATGCATCATGGGAGTAGGTGGAGTGCTTGAAGCCGGTCATAGACACACAGAATTCGACTGGTATTGAGTCTGGGTTGGGCTCTCGTACTATGAGAGGTTTTTTTTGCTCTTGGACTCACAAACTGGAATTTTCCCATGTGTATTACAATGGATAGGAAAGACAAGTACGCAATGTTAAAGGGCTTGCAATTTATTGGGCTCATATTAGAGGTAGTGTGCAACATGACGCTTTGGGACAGTAAATGTAATGGCATTTGAGACTTAATGAGATGAATTTTAAGATCTGGCTTCTGCACGACTTCCACGAAAATAAGGAACAGCACATAAAACTGCATCCTTTTTTAATAATCCCAATGCGTTTTTAGCAACTTGTGTGGTTTTGAGTAATACGACTTTTAATCCAAGACAAAATCGGATCAAAATGCCAGTTAAGAAAAAAAACGTACAAAAGCTGGCACTGGGATGGGAGACTTTAAAAACGTCCTAATATGTACCATTTAGGTACAGATACTGTATGTACTTTGAGGTACTAATATGCAGCATTTAAGGTGAACATTTTAAAATGGTACCGTCCCAGGGACAGCTTTTGTACCTCTTTTCTGAAAGTGTAGTAATGAATGAAGAATGAAACATTCTTGATCAGAATTTCTTTACTTTGTGCGGGGATTGTTACTAAACTAATAATCCAAGAAAATAATAATTAACAAAGCTCATTATTAAAGAGGAAAGGGAGATAATGATGCAGTTTAACATAATGGATGGTGAAGTTATAGGAGGATGAGGCTGAGTGCTCTGAGATAATTGGTGGAGTTCCTGTAGACGACCCTAGTTTTACTTCCTCTGGGTCCACATTCCTAACGAAAATATTTCTAGTCAAAATTTGCTTACGTCATTTCAATTAATAAGATTTTTTCTACAAGACCACAAGATGATTTGTAACCATGGATGATGGATCACAAAACAAGTCATAAGTTGCACGGATATATTTGTAGCAATAGCCATGAATACCTTGTATAAATTTGTACACTTATTTTTAAATATGATCATTGACTTTTACCTTTTTGGAATCCATTCAGCTGATCTTCGGGTCTGGCGGACGGACAGTCTTAGCATAATCCATTGAATCTGATTAGACCATTAGCATTGCGCTAAAAAATAACCAAAGAATTTGGATATTTTTTCATTTAAAACTTGACCCTTCTGTAGTTTGTGTACTAAGACCAACGGAAAATTAAAAGTTGTGATTTTGTAGGCAGATATGGATAGGAACTATACTCTCATTCTGGCGTAATAATCAAGGACTTTGCTGCTGTAACATGGCTGCAGCAGGTGCAATGATATTACTCATTGCCCGAAAATATTGTTGCGCCTCCTGCAGCCATGTTACAGCAGCAAAGTCCTTGATTATTAGGCCAGAATGAGAGTATAGTTCCTAGCCATATCTGCCTAGAAAATTGCAACCTTTAATATTCTACCGGTCTTAGTACACAATGTAACTACAGAAGTTAAAATAAGAAAAATATTGAAATTCTTTGGTTATTTTTTAGCGCAATGCTAATGGTCTAATCAGATTCAGTGGATTATGCTAAGCTATGCTAAAAGTGGTACCGCCAGACACGGAAATTGGCTGAATGGATTCCAATAAGGTAAAAAATCTAATGTAAAGATCATGTTTAATTAATATATTTTGTAAATTTCCATTTATCATTAGTAATATGTGTTGCTAAGGACTTAATTTGGACACCTTTAAAGGCGATTTTCTGAATATTTAGTTTTTTGCACCATCAGAACCCGTTTTTTTTAATGGTTGTATCTCGGCCAAATATTGTTCTATCCTAACAAACCATACACTGAAATAAATTTTCATTCAATTTTGTAAGGTAAGGGGTCGCAATCAATTTATTTAAGCTACATTTAAACAAAAAAAGAAAAAAACTTTTGTTTAAATGTATCTTAAATAAATTGATTGCGACCACTTATCTTAAAAAATTGAGTAAATTGAATGAATATTTTTTTTTCAGTGTACATCAATGAAAAGCTAATTTACTCAGTATGACGTAATTTTTTTTAAAAATGACCTGACTGGTTTTGTGGTCCAGGGTCCCATTTACAGTTTTTCTCAGTCGCATTGTTACATTTCTCAAATCATCCTCGACATTTGCAAAACAGTAAGTGCATTTCTCAAAACAATTCCTACAAATAGCAAAGCACCATGGATTATCTGCAAAAGCCAGTCTCTTGCTCAAAATCCTCAGTTCATCTCTCAAAAATAAATATCTGTGTCAATACACATGTCAGTCCCATCAGAATGACAAGTCCTTGTGTCACTGTGTACAGTCAAATTACTTAGTCATGTTGTCAATATAACAGTTTACTCTGGAGGGATGTTCTAATGGAAACTATGGCCAAGGTTTTGATGACAATTATTGTAAATTGTAGGTTACACCTTAGTGTATGTGGGAGTTTGATTACAAGAGACTGGACAAGATTTACATTTATGCTTTTACTGTTTATACTGCAATTTGTTCACAGACCATGTCATTGCGATACAGAAAGAAAAATACAGCACTGCGTACTATAGCACAAAGAAGTAGGTGCTCTTTAAAGATTGACAAATCTGACTTGAGCCTTGAATACAGGATACTATAAGCAAATACCGATGTCAAGGAAAATATTAAATAAAATACATTTAGGTAAATAAAACGTTGCGTAGTATATTACTTGATTGCATTGTCTAACATAATTATATGTAAAATGTACAGTTGGGTAATGTTTATGCAGTCACTTTATATACCAACCGAATTCAAGTAATAACAAGTAATGCTCTTTTGCTAGTCTGTTTTTTTTTTTTTTCAAAAAACAAGACTTTGTTTGTTCAATGTATCTGATTCGATTAGTGGGTTAGATGTTAACAGTCATATTGTGGGTAGTTGGAATGAGCTCCAAGAACAAATTTGCCCTTGGGGCATCTGAAATATGTATGTGTTCGTAGGCTTAACTGCTGTGCTGTATAGCATAAATGTGTATGCAGGTTCTTTTTTCTTGCATAACTATTTTAGATACTTGAGAGGTCGACAAACTGGTTCCCATCTTTTTCTCATTTCTTTATCTAGAAATGAGTATTAAATGTTGGGCTCTATTAAAGTCCATTAAAATGAGAAAAATCCTGCAATGTTTTCCTCAAAAAAACATAATTTCTTCTGGACTGAACAAAGAAAGACATCAACATTTTGGATGACATGGTGTTGAGTAAATTATCTGGATTTTTCTTTTAAGAAAATGGAATATTCCTTTAAATTAGACATTAAATATGCTTGGGGCACTGTGAGAACATTTCTGTGTGTGTTTAAAAGAGGCAGTTGGTGTGTTCTCATTGGATCAAGAAAGAGGGCCTTCGGTTTCCGGAGCTACTCGATCTGTGAGGAGTGACAAATCATAACAGTTAGGGAGGCATTTGACCTTCCAGACCTCTGCAATTAGACCCACGGGGTCAGGTTTACAAATTAGCACTCTATAGATGTGAGTTACATCACACAGCAAAGCACTTTAACTTCTTATTTCTCACTTTCATTGCCCTAATCTTTCAACTTTAGTGGATTGTCTTCTGAATAACCTTGGCTCCATAAACCAATAGGTTTACTTTAGATGAATTTGGCAGGCTTTTTTATTTAAAGTAAGCTACTGTGCACATGCTGACATGAGTTTTATCCTCATGTTTAGGGAATTGAACCCGAAACCCTGGAATTTCTACATTGTCAGAAGAAATGGTCAAAAATGAGTCTTAGCTGTCACTGGGGCAGTACCCTTTAAAAAGCTCCTAATATGTATGATTTAAAGGGATAGTTCACCCAAAAATGAAAATAATGTCATTAATGACTCACCTTCATGTCATTCCAAACTCGTAAGACCTCCTGTTCATCTTCGGAACACAGTTTAAGATGTTTTATATATTTAGTCTGAAAGCTTTCTGACCCTCCATTGAAAATCTATGTACGGTATACTGTCTATGTCCAGAAAGGTAATAAAGACATCATCAAAGTAGTCCAAATGACATCAGTGGGTCAGTTTGAATTTGTTGAAGCATTGAAAATACATTTTGGTCTAAAAATAACAAAAATTACGACTTTATTTAGCATCTGTTGTGAACCGCATGCACAAGACTGCAGTGACGCTGCTGACGTACGAGGTTGCTGACATACGACCCTGCTGACGTGTTATCTGGTGCGCCCCAAATTTTGTTTTGCGCCTGAGCTTCGTTGACAGTGTGAGAGAGACGCATACTGTAAGTTTGAAAAAAAATCTTCGCAAACATGTCTAAGGATAACACGTCAGCCACGTCGTACGTCAGCAGCGTCACTGTTCACGCGCATTCGCAACAGACGCGGAAGAGAATACAATGCTGAATAAAGTCGTAATTTTTGTTATTGACCAAAATGTATTTTCCGATGCTTCAAAAAATTCTAACTGACACGCTGATGTCATTTGGACTACTTCGATGATGATTTTATTACCTTTCTGGACATTGACAGTATACCGTACATATATTTTTAATGGAAAGCTTTCGAACTAAATATAAAACATCTTAAACTGTGTTCTGAAGATGAACGGAGGTCTTACAAGTTTGGAACAACATGAGGGTGAGTCATTAATGACATTATTTTCATTTTTGGGTGGACTATCCCTTTATGTAAAGATATGTATACTTTTGGTACTAATATGTACCTATAAGGTACTATTATGAGCTCTTCAGGTAAAAAGGTGCACTTTTTTTTAAAAGGGTAATAATAACCAAGCATTTTGGGTCAAGACAACCCAGCATAGGTTAAATTACACCCTTACAGGTTGGGTTTGTCTCTTTTATGACCCAACGCTGGGTTGAAAATAACCCAGCATTTTTTTAGTGCATACAGCCTAACAGAGACCTTTTTAGGAAGCTTTATTTTTAAGTGTGCTGACCCATCTCAGTAAACATTGATTTATACTGCACACAATACGGAGCTGTGTGTGTCGGGTAAGGTGCTTTGATTAAAAGGCGGTATAGCGTTTTGGTTTCATGCTTGCATTTCCTGACAGAAAGTGACGCTAATCTGTTTACAAACACTCTCAAAAGGGAATCTGTGGGTGGGACGGACAAACAGTTATGACAGATGAGTTGCTTCTCAGGTTTACTCTGGCCTCCATCAGTAAACAGGAAACCTGAGCTTTCTTGACCTGCGTCTCAGATCTTACATGTTCTTCTCACGACCTGTCAGATGGCAAGAAGGCATTATTCACCTCTGCCAGCTCGTTTTCTTAGTATCAGCTATCCGTTGACATGATGTAGTTGTATGCCTGTTGACGTACATCAGATTCTATTGGAGGACGTCTGAGAAAGTAATAAAGCTATTTTCTGGTATGTTTTGCCACCAAAATGGTTTTCCCAAAATGCCAAGCCATCTACCAAAGAAACGCTGGTTTCGGCTCGCAAGTAAAGTCTATTGTGGATTGAAGTTTTGTACAAAGTAATAATGAGACGCATTGTTTCTAACGTCAATATCGAGGAGAAATCCGAGTTGTCTCAAACCAATGATTTCTGCGCACTTCCGCAGTAACGAAAACGTTTGGCAGCTGAACAATTGTCCCATTGAGGTGTGTAAGAACCTCCGGGGGCGTGCAAGGGTCAAAAAGTCAGACCCTCTGCCGACCGCCTTTCCCAGGCCTGGGTTTTATCAGAGCTGGACATCACAACACAGCCTGGGAGAATAGGGAGCCACTTCTGTTGTGGAATAGCCAAAAATTACTCAGTGACTCAGTGGACATGGATCCCATTTCAAAGACATGATTATTTATATAGGCCACAAATATGGATGTTGATGTGAATGAAATATTAAAAAGAGAGTTCACCCAAAAATATTTTTTATTTACTTACCGTCTTTGGCTTGCAAACCCGACTGAGATTCTTCTGTAGAACATACAGTAGGAAGAGTTACAAGGCAAAATGATCACCATTCCTTTTACTGAAGAAACAAAGTTGTTTGAAACAAAATAAGGAGTAAGGTAAACCGGCCCTAAGGTGGTTCCAAAAACATAGTAATACCATAGTAAAGTTTTCTTTGTAAGGGTAAAAAATATTGTCTCAAAGCCAGGTATTATAATGACTAATAATGTTTTGGGGTTTTGCTCTTGTGTTTCCATCCACCCATAGGAATCCTGTCAACACACTGAGCTCACTGATGTGCATTTATTTCATTAGCAAACCATCACTCTCCCCGTCTGGCTTTTGAATAGGAGAGGAGGGGCGCATCTGTTGGACTTGAAGCATGGGAGTCGGCGAGAGAGAGAGCACAAACCAACTATTAAAGTCTAGACGCAACATAAAACCATGCAGATCCTAATAGCAAGCCCTTGTGGAGAGCACCGTCAGATCGACCCCTAAAAAAGCGTGAGGGGACGTGAAGTTTCAAAACATCACTAATCACCTTAAGGCGGCAGATAAAACCACACAAACCAAACTTGGCTTCAGGTCAGTTGAGATGTCTGCTCACTTGGCTAGTAAGAGTTTACCACAGAGAGAAACAATGGGAGCGGCATGAAAGCCTTTACGATACTGCTGTTTATTTTTATGTATTTTTTTATTTACAGCCTCCCAGAGAAAGTGTTGGCATAGCAGATTAGTGGCCCAATTATTTTATCCACTGCCGTTAATGACCTTGGGGTCTTGGCTTGGTTAGATCTCCTAAAGAGAATCATTTTCCCCACGATTACCTCTGCACTGAGGCCAAAAGTGAATTTTATTTCCAAAAGCTCCCTTATGCATTTTCAGTGTACATAAATAAATGTAATAGACCTGATGCACTGTGCCATTGTGCTGGATTGAGGTGGTGTTACAAATTGTATCGTCCTATTTGAAACAATTAAATGCACAGATGTAAAAATAGAGAATTTATATTATTTTTGAAAATTTGGCTTTGACTTATAGATCCAAATAAGCAACTGCAAAGGTAATGTTTCTTGGACACTCTAAAATAGCTTGGTTGCTTTTAACCCATGCTGGGTAAATATTGGACAGAACACATGCTGGGTTAAAAATTACCCAATGTTGGATTGTTGTAGCGCAACCATGGGTTATAACTAATAATAACCCATCAGTTGGGTTAAAACAACCCAGCATTAGGTACATTTTAACCCAGAAGTGTTTGTCCAATATTTACCCAGCATGTGTTAAAAACAACCAGGACATTTTTAGAGTGGATAAGTAGCATTCGCAAACAGTTGCTTCCTTGTTTCAGTCTCCCTTCCAACTACTTGCAAATAATGTTGACATTTAGTTAGGAGTTGTTGCCATTTGATCCTTTGCATCTTGGTCTGCCATAGATCAAGCTATTAATGGACATGATAATACAGCCAGGCTTCTTCCAGACAGAGTTCTTGCAAGTCAACACTGTAGTGATATTTACGTATGTAAACACTCCGGTAACTACGGTTACTATTTAATTTTTTCCTAACACTTAATATTAAAGATTCTACAATGAGTGGAGCATAATGAAATTGAAATTAAAAATAGATTTTTTTTTAGAATATTGCGGTATTTTTTTTTTACAAATGACTTATCTGTGAGCTTCATTTATTTTTAAAGATTCTTGTGCCCTCATAATCTTTAATCAAACACGTTAATCTCCTCCTCCCTCAAAACAATCTTTTTTTAACTTCTGGTCACGAGGGCGGGGCCTGGGAAAGAGTTGCAGTTGACGCAACTTCCAACAATCCAATCAGTTCTCGATGGACGAATTTAAGTCCCGCCCTACATTTTTTCTCGTTTCACTCGGATATATTTTATGTCACGACAGGGAAAATAAGACAATTTCTACTTCAGCTTCCTTGTTATTTTAACAAACAGAATTTATACACACTGTTTATTCAAAGCATTTAAAGGAATAGTTCACCCAAAAATAGGGATAGTCATCATTTACTCATTCTCGTGTTGATACAAACTTTCCTTGTTCTGATAAACACAAAGGACGATATTTTGAGGAAAAAAACAATCAGAAACAACAATAAGAAGCCCCATTGACTTCCATAGTTTTATTTTTTCTACTATAGATGTCAATGGGGCTTCTGCATACTAAATTGTAATAGGCCTTGGTTTCAGCATAAGTGTGTGAAGCTTTAGCTCAAAATAAACCATATAGATAATTTATTATAGCATGTTAAAATTGCCACTTTGTAGTTGTGGCATTTTTGGGTGTTTCCTTTAAAATATCTACACAAATGGCAGTGTCGTGGTTTGATAGTGCAGATTGAAGGGCGGTATTGTCCCCTTCTGACATCACAGGGGGAGCCAAATTTCAATCACCTATTTTTCACATGCTTGCAGAGAATGGTTTTCCAAAACTAAGTTACTGGGTTGATCTTTTTCACATTTTCTAGGTTGATAGAAGTACTGGGGACCCAAATATAGCACTTAAACATGAAAAAAGTCATATTTTCACATTTCACCTTTAAACATATTTTATCCCTATTTTTCAAGTTGTTATTTCTATGTCTCCATCTTTACCAGAAGTCAATTTTTGAAAATCTGTTCAGTCACTTTCCATTTACATCCACACATTGGACAGGCATTCTTCATCGCTTTGGTTAAAAGCATCTGCCAGATTCAAGGTGTACATTTCTATCAGTGTGTGTGTGTGTGTTCCCTGGAAATATAACCACAAACTTTTGCGCTGCTTACGCAATGCGTAATTGAACTACAGGAACACTGAACACTTTTCCCTTTACTTGCAGAGGCTCTCTCTCTCTCTCTATCCCCCCCTTTTTGTTTGTCTTTCTTCCATCACCATTTTTCTCCTCCCTCTCTTCTGGGTCTCACCCTGAAACCGAGTGTGTAGCTCTTGTTGTAAAGAGGAAAGAACGTAGCTGGTCCTCTGAGGAGACTGGAGGTCTGGCTCGCTCTTCAAATGGCACAGTGTTAGTTGGGGAATGTGCAATTACGGAGCTCGGGCCTTTGATCCCGCTTTTTCCATCAGGCCTAAATTGTCCTCACATTGAGCACCGCCGTGTATCCTTGGGCACTCTCTGTGCGCAGGCTTTCTTTCATGTACGCCCCTTTGGAACTCGAAGCATCCCAGTCTGAAAACTGAGCTTTTCCCCATGCAGCCATGCTCCAGTGCTGAGTCCTTCTGTTTTGTGTGCATGTGAAAGCAGGCAAAATTAGCACAGAATCGGCTTTGGCCGAATGTTTGAGAGCGAGGAATGTGCATAAACTTCTGATTGCATCTTAATGTTTGCACAAATGTATAAAAGGCGTGGGTGGACAGTTACATCGCATGGACCTCATAAAGTCCAATTTGCGCACGTCCACCTACTCGTGCATGTAGAAAATGCATGCTTTGTTTGCGTGTGCATTTGTGTTAGTGTCACACTTTATGGCTGATTCTTTCCATATGCTCTGGTATGTTATCTACAGTATGCTTCACATAATAGCTTCCACCTCTGGGGAATTAACCCAAGAAGTTTATAGACTTTCTTTCATTCTCCACCGTTTTTATTTTTGCCTTGTTCTAAATTACTAGGGGCAGGCGTAGTGTCCCTTAAGCTGTTGGACCACAGCTGCACGCTCTCCGTCTGTACTCTGCGGGTCGCCTTTTCTTGTGCTAATGGTTTTGTGCAGGGCACCTGGAGAGTATATACCACTGCATGGCACTGCATTAAACTCCCATCATGCTTCTTGGCAGCAGTAGCGTCCTCTGAAATTAAGATCAGGGCTGCGTGCCACTGTTTTAATGCTCCATCATCGTAACTTCATAAATCAGCTAACAATAATCAAAACGAAGACAGAGTTTTTAAACGTCAATACGATACCAAGAATGTGGAATTACAGGAGTAGAGTTTGACGTGAAAGTTGGTAAGTCTGTGGTTTGTGCCCCAAAATTTACCGTTGGGTATCAAATGGGTTTTGGTCACAAAACATGCATTTGATTGATGCCTATATCAGCATATTTACACCACAAATGACTCGAGGCATTAGTGATCTCACAGTCTCCGCCACGAGCGATATAGGATTCCCAGCAGTGTTAAACCTTTGGTGCGTAACCAGTGGTATTGTCATATTGCGATATACTATTGAAGACCGCAAACATGTATTCAGTGGATTAATCATAAAGTTTTTACGTATGAATAGTATTAAATGCAAGTGGGCCATATGCCAAAAATATGCATGTGCCAAAAATGGCATACTTTCATACTTAAACTTTTTACAATTTATACATTTGGCAGATTCTTTTTTTTTTAAAGCAACTTACAGTGCATTCAATTTATAGCTTTTAGCAGTATTTATGAACCTTTGTATCGACCCAGTGAAGCAGTGGCGGCTCGTGACTGTTTATCCGAGGGGCGCAAATACAAAATATGTGTTCGGAGTGTCATGTGTGTTGTGTTTGTTGCTTCATGTGAACCATGTGCATCACGTGTTTTGTCAAAATAAGTGCCTGCTGCACACACGTCAAAGCCGTTTAGGATAAAAGAGACGCTCACTTTCACAAAATACACGCAAGACACTCCCTAAACAATAAACTCGGATTACGCATGAGATTTTGCGAGTATCTGGCAAATGCGAGCGTCTCTTTTATCATAAACCCTTTAGACGCATCTGCAGCTGGCACTTATTTTGACAAGACACGTGATGCACATAGGATCACTCGATGCGCAGAACACATTTAAAACCACACACATGACGGGCTACATACAGCATTGTGACGTACTTCCCAACAAGCGCACTTGGACTTAAAGCGCACATTATAAATATAGCAAGTTGACTTAAAGTAGTCTAACAATAAGTTAAAAAAGGTAGCTCATAGGGAGTCTCGCTACTTTGGTGGTGGCACACACATGGCAGTCACTTCCCAGGCTAAAAGACCACCCCATAATAATAGCCTCGTAAAATATATCACCCACGGTGGTGTTGGAAATTTCATAGTAATATCATCAGAAATATTTGGGGCTTTTAAGTTGTTTATATTTCACACATTCAATAGAAGATAAAGATGTTAAATGAAAAAAATGCTTGCTAGGCTGATTGATTTGTGCTGATCATCTTTTCTTTTTTTAGAAGTTAAGAAGCATCTTAGAAAAGCACGAGGAGCAAAACAACCAACAACAATAAACAATAATGCTTAATAATAAAAAAATAATAATTTTTCAATATTTTACTATGTTCTTACCTCAAATTAGACGAATTAATACATACCTATCTTTTTGTCAATGCGTGCACACTTAATATTTGTACAGCGCCTCATGAATGTGTTAGCATTTAGCCTAGCCCCATTCATTCCTTAGGATCCAAACAGGGATGAATTTAGAAGCTTCCAAACACTTCCATATTTTCCCTATTTAAAGTCGGTTACATAAGTAGTTGCACGAGTAAGTATGGTGGCACAACATAAAACTTTTGTTTGGAGCCATAGGAATGAATGGGGCTAAGCTAAATGCTAACACATTCACGAGGCGCTGTACAAAGATTAAAAGTGCACGCATTAAAAATCTAAGTGGAGGTAAGAACATAGTCAAATATTGATAAACTGTGATGTTTTCCTTTAATGGCCGGTTACATGCCAAACTTTTCATATCGACAATCATAGGCTACTTATGTTTTTCTATTCAATTGCCAATACCATAAATTTCCAGCTCAAACATCCTCATCCAAAAATGTGAAAAATATGTTGTGAAGTGGCCAACTCATGCAGATAAATCTCACTGGGAGGTTAAGATTGCATAGAAAGTTATTGCATGTGCATTTAGACATGAACGCTTGCTGGTGTGAAGCTGAATGTTTTTCTGGTAAAGAGCACGTCCAGTTTAGTCATTTTTGGCCAGATGGATTGCTGTTTGAAGGGAGTGTACTGTAACTCGATGTGCTAGATCAAAATTTTCTGTTATAAAGGTTAATAATGTCTGTTGGCTATCAGTTTCTCTGTCAGGGGATGTTTTTTTCTGTACAGTTGGCTTCTGTTTATTCCCTCCCGCTGAGCTCCACACGGCTTTACGAGGAATGCATCCAGAGAATCTCTCCGAAGACATAGAACACCACAACTGGAACTCTTATGCTTTTAGTGCTAAAGTAACTGAGAGAGAGTTTTGTCAGTATGTAGCAGGTTTGCTTTAGATGCAGTATACGAGTTTTAATGTAAGCAGATTGGGAATAAATTTAGTAACTCAGTCCAGGTTGTGAAACACAAAAAGGTCTGGCTGCAATAGGAAACCTTATTCATTCAGCCTTATACGCAACCAATAAGAATCTACTGTACGGAGCTGATCCAGATTTGACAACTCAGCAGTCAAACACATTGATCTTGGCCAAGCAATGCTAAATTTATATTCTTTTGTAATCCAGTCTTTTTGTTTTTTGACATCTGAAACAAATAAACCCTCCTAACAGACCTAGAAAAACCTGTCATATTTGTACTGCAGGTACGGCAGAAGTGTAGACGGCAAAAGCAAACGCTGCGACAGGGAACAGCATGTTATGTGTCAGCTGTCGTGGGGCGTTAAGCGGCTGGCGGAATGTGATTGAAGTCGTGAGCCGGGCGGCAGACCCGTGTTGAAACCACCTTCCTCTGGACCGCTGCCAACCCCAGCTGCCAGATCCTACAGGGAGGTATGACCCTGACCCACAAAACCCGGGAGTGAAACATTAGTTAGGGTTTCCCACTGAGGTGTGGAGTACTCTTTCAGACACGGTATCTCTCACGGCTTGGCAAACCTCAGAGGTGTACATATAATTTGTCATTTTCCAAATATGCAGTCTCCTGCGCATGCTTAACAAGATCGTATGACTGTTCTGCAAGTGAAGGGTTTTATTTATAGATGCACCTGCTTTTAAGCATGGAACTTAACTTCCGGTCTCTGTTTGTTTAATGGTCTGGCTAGTGGCTAAACTGAACTCTTGAACAAATATCTTGGCGGAAGTAACAAATGTTTTGGTTTCCTAAAGATGACGGGAGACGGCGATCTTGGATCACCAGTGTGCGAAGGGAAGTTTGGCAGCCGATCTGTAGTTAACATTGCATACATTAATTTTATACAGTAATGTTAGATTAGTGTAGATTTTAATACACTTTAGCTATGATTTAAGGTAATCTACTTCATATTTATTTTGCTTGTTATCTGAAATAAACTACTCTAAAAGAAAACAACATTATTATAGATTTTTTGCAGAAGTGTACAGAAAGTTACGTGTTTCACAAAACCTGTTTGTTTATGTTGTTACTGCTGAATTTGTCTATAGATTTTTAACATTTTAAATTTAGGCATTATTTTCCAAAGCGACTTTGGGGCATACACACCAAATACGAAGCATGTATTTCAATGCTATCTCACAAGAATTTGTACATATTTTACGAGTTGTCTAATTCGTATTAATTCATACGACCACATTCGTACGTTTTTGTATGATTTGCCTTGACCCCTGTGACGTTGGGGTTAGGGGTTGGGTTTTGCTGTTTGTTTCATGAGAATTGTAAGTTTTTGCACGATTAACACCGTATGAATTTATACGAATTAGCCAACTTGTAAAATATGTATGAATTCTCGTGAGATCAGGCTGTGTATTCGCATGGCGTTCCTCGCTCAATATTACCAACTGGCTTTAATGTTGGGTCATGAATTTTTTTTGACCCAAGTTGATTTTCTTTAATTTACGCAGAATATGTGTTTGAGGTGAATATCGCAGATTGCACAGCAAATATGCCGCCCAATTCGCGTCATTCACATCACCCTACGTGTATTTGCGTCTATTCGCGTCTTTTCATTAAGTGTATATTTAATCTACTGTATTTTCCGGACTATAAGTCGCATCAGTCAAAAACATGTATTGAAGAGGGAAAAAAAACATATATAAGTTGCAGTGGACTATACATTGCGGTAAAAAAAAAAAAAAATTACAAAATCCAAGCCGAAGAACAGACATTTAATCTGGAAAGGCAAGTTATTCAACTAAACAATAGCACACAGAAAGGCAGGCTGAATAGGTGTCCGTACATGTTAAAGTAACATAAACTGTTATTTACACGATACACAATAGCATATAGAACATACCTGGGAGGCTAAATTAACACGACAAGCCAAATCAAGTTCAAAAATGTCCCGAAGTCAATCCGCATCACTGAATCCATTGAATTCCATAAATACAGGAACAGGGGCCAGACTCTTGCGGCTGTAGATGGCAATGTTTTCTCTTGGTTCATATGAAATAATTTTGATGTATAAGTCACACCTGACTAAGTTCCAGGACTCGCCCAACTACGAAAATGTACGACTTATAGTCCGGAAAATACGGTACTCGCGCAAATTGTTGAATTTGCATTTGGTGTGTACGCCCCATTAGAGTGCATAGATTTTTTATTAGCATGTTTGTTCCCTGGGTTTGAACCCACAACCTTTTGTGCCACTTATGCAATGCTCCACCACGAGCAGATGTTTTTTGGTTGATCGATGTAGTTTTTGGTATTAAGATTGTAGGCATTATGGTACAGAACATCAGTGTTTATTTTTGGACTTTCCCATAGCTCCGCTAGTAGAGCACTAGCCACATCAAGAGCATGGGTTTGATTCCTGCAAGTGCACATACACTCGCTGAAATAAAGGTACAAAAGCTGTCACTTGGACCATAGGTACTACTGTATGCACTCCTTGGGTACAAATGTGTACTTTTTATTAAGAGTGCATCCTCAGTCCTTTAAACCCCACTCAACAATGAGTTGAAACAACCCAGCTTATTTTAGCATGTACTGTACAAGCATCTTGATCAGATGTTGAAGAAACATGGCTCCAGCCGTGAAGAAAAGCGCCTGCTGTGGAGACAGATTTCTGCCGCTCGTTCACACATAGCCTTCTGATATAAATGTTTTAGGGAGGACAAAGCGAGGCACTCGCTCGGTATGAACGAATGCCAGCGCTGGTGCCGGCGAGAGCCTGGCTGCCTTCCCTGGAAAGCCACACATGAGTGTTTTTAATTGCTAGACAGAGGAGAATAATTCTTTCATAATCTTAATTTATACAGTTGCATTAGTGGGGCAATAACATGCAGACAGAGAGTGTTGGCTATTGAGAAACGATCCTTCTTTCTCAGGGGTTTCTATAGAGAAAAATTCTTATCGTTGTTTGGTTTAAAGACTTTTCCCTTGTAATCGATTGAAGGCTTTGGCTCTGTTTCAAAACCTAGTGAGCTCCCATACAGTCTACTGTCTGGAAACTGTTGTCTATCACGATGCAACATTAATAGTGATTGACGTGGGCAACAACTTACAGTACACATAGGCTGAGTTTTACATTTAGCATGTTGAAAATTATACTAGCATAAAGGTACATAGAACACAGCCATATTGAGTTAAATAATACGCTTTTAATAAGAATAAGTTGTTTTTACTGAATTGGCATACTGCATTCTGGGATTGATTTGAAAGTAAATATGTTTTTAACATGGGACCTTATAAGGCAGCATAATTATGGTTTAAAAAGTTATTGACATCTTGTTAAAAAGTATTTTTAGTGAATTGATGTCTTATGATCACAATGTTGTCTCTCTCTCTCTCTCTCTCTCTCTCTCTCTCTCTCTCTCTCTCTCTCTCTCTCTCCATTTGTGGCTTATCAACATCTTATACAGTATCTTAGTGGCTTATAAAGTATTTCGTCTGATGCCCTCTCGTTCAATGACCTTGTTGTTAGTCAAGGATTTGCGGTGTATGATGCATCAATTCTAGAAGTTTAGTAAACCACTGGAATTGTATGTGTTTATGTTTGTTCGTACTGTGTTGATTTTAGTTTCCCTCCTAAATGATTGACTTGTTAGAAGATGGGCCCTCCTAGGGGAACGTCCATGGCCCAACCCTTGACCCCTCTTGACAGAAGGATGATTCTGTCTGACACATCTGCTGCTCTGAAGGAGAGAAAGGCACAATCAGCAGACTCCAAGGTGAGAACGCAAGGTTCTCCCTCATAACTCACTCCATGTCAACCAATGACTAAGCATAACCCAGAGGACAGTTTGATTGCTCAGAGGTTTTTATAAGTCAGGAAACTTATAATTCATTTTAAGATCAACTTTGCCTTTTTGTATTTTGAGAAATGGATGAACATCTAATCTAGACAATTGTTGACATACAGTTAAGGCATAGGTAAAAATAATCAAAATAAACAATTTGATCAGAAATTGCAAACTTTAAAGGGATAGTTCACCCAAAAATGAAAATAATGTCATTAATGACTCACCCTCATGTCGTTCGAAACTAAGACCTCCGTTCATTTTCGGAACACAGTTTAAGATGTTTTATATTTAGTCTGAGAGCTTGTTGACCCTTCATTGAAAATCTATGTACGGTATACTGTCCATGTCCAGAAAGGTAATAAAAACATCATCACAGTAGTCCATGTGACATCAGTGGGTCAGTTAGAATGTGTTGAAGCATCGAAAATACATTTTGGTCCAAAAAGAAAAAAAATACAACTTTATTCAGCATTTTCTTCTCTTCCGGATGACGTACAATGCGGCTGACGTGTTATCTGGTGCGCCCCAGCAGTTTTTTTGTTTTTGTGCACCCAGGCTTCGTTTGAGGGAGATGCACGCTGTAAGTTTGAAAAAAAAAACTTTGCAGACATGTCTAAGGATAACACTTACGTGACTTTAGCCTCGCGCATGCGCTTCACAACAGACGCGGAAGAGAAGACAATGCTGAATAAAGTCGTTATTTTTGTTATTTTTGGACCAAAATGTATTTTCAATGCTTCAACACATTCTAACTGACCTACTGTTGTCACATGGACTACTTTGATGATGTTTTTATTACCTTTCTGGACAAGGACAGTATACCGTACGTAGATTTTCAAAGATGAGTTTAAAAGCTCTCGGACTAAATCTAAAACATCTTAAACTGTGTTTCCAAAGATAAACTGAGGTCTTACGAGTTTGGAACGACATGAGGGTGAGTCATTAATGACATTATTTTCATTTTTGGGTGAACTATTCCTCTAATATCTTGGGCACATCAGTTTGAGACATTGAGATCTCTTCTAAAAACTCGAGACTTACAGTACGCAAACATCTCAGTTTGTTCTGAAGCTTAAGGGGAAGTTTGAGATAAATTGAGAACAAAATGGTTCTCAAATTTCCTTTTTTATTTCACTTCCTATAGCAATATTGAATATTCTTGACAGAGATTCATTTAAAATAATGTCTTAAATATCGTATCTTTGCTACCTTCACTGCTGTAGACGGTGGTTGTTTCTCCAGTAGCTCCAGCCATCTGCTCCATCCATTAAGGCCATGCAGATGCCTCTGGCTCCATGGGTCAGATGGATTTGTCGGGGTTGCTGACTGCAAGATGACTTTTTTAACTTATTGAATGTTCCCTCTCCACGGCTGAAGGGGCTTGTTTGTGCACATATGTCTGTTCTGTAGCTTTGCTGTGATAAATGACCGACTCTCAGGTGAGCAGTAACTTTCCTCATTGAGGGAAGCGTGGAGCAACCTGGTCATTTTGTTTCTAAAGACTGGGGGGTAGTTTTATAAAAGAGCACACAGAGGAACTTGTGAAGGATCTGTTTTTTCCTCTGTGCTGGAACATGTTTTATTGTACATCTATCTAGATTCAACATTGTTTAAGAAGACAGAAAGCTGTTATAACATTGCAGTTGCACTGTATTCTTTCAGTGAACAAATCTAAAAAATATCTAAAAAGTGTCATATGGTAATGCAGTATTGCGATTTTTATTATTAAATAAATAACGAGCCCACCCGTTGGGTTAAATTAACCCAGGAAATGTTTATAATTGACCCAACAATTGGTTTAAACAACCCAGCATTTTGAGTTGAAACAACCCAGCATAAATGTAGGTTAAATTATTACCCAAGGTGCTGGGCTTATCCCTTTTTGACCCAACGCTGGGTTGAATTCAGGACAAATAATGTGTTGTCAAACAGATGAATCTGTAATGAGCTTAATTTGCATATAAAGTAGGCACAGTTTCAGTACATTTATCATCTGGTTAAACTGGATTGTAGGTGGTCGATAAATAAGACATAATTTTACATTAACATATCAGACCCAAAAGTGTCACAGTTGTTTCCTGAATTTGCCCCTTAGCCCTCAATTTATAGATTTGTCATGAAGGAGCCATCTGCCTTGTTAAAGATTGGCCTTAAAGCCCCCATGAGATGGATGACATGTAGACAGTCAATACAAGCCCAGCTGTCCATGGTTACCTAATCTCATACACACTCTATTGGTGATGACCGCCCCTTAGACATCAATACAAATGCTGTTATTTCCACCGTTCTGATTGACCAGAAAAATGGGCACAGGAAGCTGTTTAATACTTGACATGACAAATCTATTCAGGGCTGGAAAAACAAGATTGTACTTGTGCAAGTGTGTGTTTGCATGCGTGGGAACATTCAAAAAAGGCTTCCTCTGCTCATCTTTTAAACCCCTAACAAATATTTACAAACAAACTTAAACCTTTGCGTGATTTTAGTCTAATCCCAACACCACCCACATCCTCACCTTAACAAGGATCAAAACTGAAACGTTTTGCATGGCAACAAACAGGAAACCGCAAACGTCTATTGTTATGCTTCAATAAAATCTGAAGCATCAGTGATTTGTGCAGTAATCTACAATAATAATTGTTTGTGGATGGAAAATACCTTTTAGTGTTTTCCCTAAACTCAGTATAATATCTGTACCTGTGCCAGCCACGTGTAAAATGAATATTATTATTGTAAAATAGTTTTAATATGAAGCAATATGTTACCCTGTCTGTGACATCTTATTATCTAATAATCAGATTAGGAGCATCAAAGTTTAATTCAATTTTTAACATGACCTCACTTAGTCATTATTAAAAATATTAAGATTATATTTTCGCAGAATGTTCTCTACATTATGTAGGATGGATGATAGTATGCAGAAAACAGTAAATCATTAAAAAAAAATTTGAGCTGGGTTTTAACATACTGGGTCAGTATTTTTTGTATATGCTGATGCAAATTTGTTATCGTTTTTGCAATTTTGTTAAACACTTCAGCTATAAGGATACGACACAGAATTCATCTTTAAAAGTTTGTTTATGTGCTGCTTTTTTGGGGTTGTGCTAAAATAATGTAAGTCTTCAGCGTCTTTTAAATCACGCAGAGAGGAAGAATCACGAAAGATGCTTTATCGTCTCTGCGGTTTTAAAAAGACAGCAATAACAAATATGTGCTTTTCATTTTTCCTGTATTCCAGTGCTTCCTGCTCCTCCTCTCGATTCGTAATTGCACTCTGGTGTTCCAAATTAATGGACACACATTCCTGGCATCTCAGTTCGTGAGAGGACAGCATTTTTTTGGAACACAGATGGGATCGTGTTCATGTGCTGATCCGGATCATCAGAGAAATTGTTATGTATGACCACTTTTTCTTTGTGTGTATGCATTTGCATGCATTTGGATAGAAATGAGAAGGGAGAAATTAGAAACTTAAAGTACATTCTACTTAACTATACATAACCTTGCCTGTGAAAACACAGCTTTTGTAATTTTCTGTTTTCTACATACAACCATCCTACATAATGTGAAGAACATTATGTGAAAAATATAAACTTGATATCTTTAATAATGATTAAAATCACAAACAAACTCAAAATCAAACTTTTACTGTAGTAATGCAGGACTGTAAATACTGTAGCCATTTATCAGGTGGCAATGTATAATTACTGCTTTGCTAAAACTGAAAATGTTACTGTTGAAGTCAACTAGGTAGATATGAAACAAGCCGTTTGGATGGCGTCCCAGACACACACATATGACACACACATTTTTTAAAATTAATGATAATATGACTAACAGTGAAAAAGTACAAATAAATGAATTCATTTTGTATTAATTTGCACGATATATTTAACTTTTTGGTAACATGTTACCACCACTGTATCTGGGAATAACAAACCTGCCAATGTCGCTACTGGCCAATCAGAATCAAGCATTCCAATTAGCCGTGTAATAAGTATTATATATTGTTTCGCTAATGCTGGGTACACACCAAAAATTTTTTACATTTTATAAGATTTTCAAAATGTGATGGACCACAAACATGAGGATTAAAAATCCTAGATTTAACCGTTTTGCTCCTATAGTGTGTGGTGTGACATGATGTGTCAAAGACAGCACACCACACACAAATAGATTTTCAGTCAGAGTCTCAACTGTGAACACAGGGATTTCTCACAAAATCTCGCGAGACTTCAGCATTAGCATGGCGGACGATATGCAGGAAGAAATTTCAATGAAAATTCAAGGACAAAAGTAAAGGGTTTAAGTCGTGGAGACAGCAGGACTATGGTCTGCACAAGTTCACTTTGCATCAACTTCACTTTGTGCTGCCCCATGACTGCTTGCGTCTTCCATTGTCTCGCTTTTGATTGGATATTATTTCATTTCAAGTAATAATCTCAAGAGCGTGCGCGTGTTTGTCCTCGGGGTTCCCCCCACACATCAGGGTTTCTGATCGTAAATATGAAACATAATTCACGATCGGGGCGGCTCGGACGATCGTCCGATCAGGTTCGGACACTCTTAACCCACCTCACACCAAGGGAAAATCTGATAAGATAATCTGTAGAACCATCAAGATAATTTGGACATAGCTAGGATTGTTGGAATGTCACGATAATCCGTGACAGGTTTTGCATTTGTTCTGATTGTTGTCACTTGGACATTCATTGACTGATTACTTACCTCATCACAACTGTATGTCATTTTGTCTGTCTATTTAAGCCCTTGTTTGTGTAATGTTCACTGCCGGATTATTGTCGCCGTTCCACATCTGTTCCTGTTGTTCTCTGTTCGAGTGTTACTTACCTGCCCGTTGTTTTACTCCTCGTGTTTTGTTTCTGTTTGTTAATAAATGTTATTTATTCATCTGAACTTTGCACATGCGTCCTAACTCCTGTTTCCCGGCGTGACAGAATAATCCAGCCATTCATGGACGCAGCAAGTTCTCGGAGGGGAGCTCCCCTTAATTTTTTTTGAGGGGGAGTACTGGGAGTCGGGATCCTCCGTCTGCAAGGTCCTGATTTCCAATGGAGCTGGCTGAGAGGAAGCACTTGGAACTCCAGGCTGAGTTCAGAGTTGCCGTGGCCACGCTAAAATATTTCCACGGGGTGGTCACCGAGAGACATGAGCCGGTTCCTGCGAGGGTCGAGTCCTCTGAGTTGGTCCTCAAAACGGTCGAGTCTTCTGGGTCGATTCCTGTGATAATAATTATAATAATAATTCCTTACATTTATATAGCGCTTTTCTCAGTACTCAAAGCGCTTTACATATGAATGAATGGGGGAATCTCCTCAACCACCACCAATGTGCAGCATCCACCTGGATGATGCGACGGCAGCCATATTGCGCCAGAACGCCCACCACACACCAGCTTATTAGTGGAGAGGAGACAGAGTGATATAGCCAATTATTATGAGGGATGATTAGTAGGCCAATGGGCAAGTTTGGCCAGGATGCCGGGGCACACCCCTACTCTTTTTCGAAGGACATCCTGGGATTTTTAATGACCACAGAGAGTCAGGACCTCGGTTTAACGTCTCATCCGAAAGACGGTGCTTGTTGACAGTATAGTGTCCCCGTCACTATACTGGGATGTTAGGACCCACACAGACCACAGGGTGAGCACCCCCTGCTGGTCTCACTAACACCTCTACCAGCAGCATCCTGGTTTTCCCAGGTGGTCTCCCATCCAAGTACTGACCAGGCTCAGCCCTGCTTAGCTTCAGTGGGCAAGCTGTCTTGGGCTACAGGGTGATATGGCTGCTGGTGATGGTCGAGTCTTGTGGGTTGGTTCCTGTAATGGTCGAATCTCCTGAGTCGGTTCCCATATGGTCGAATCTGCTGAGTTGGTTCCCGTGGGGATCGAGTCTTCTGGGTCGGTTCCGGGACAGTTCGTCACCATCCTCCATTCAGCTCTCGGGACAGCCGCTGCCACGCTCGAGTATTCCATGGGGTGGTCGCCGCCGTGCAAGAGACTGTCTCTTGGGATGGTCCGAGTCGGTTCCCGGGTCAGCCGCATCCTCGTCGGCCCCCGTGATGGCCGGTTGGGAACGTTTGGTGCGGGCCAGGGTGGCTGCCCCGGTTTTCACCTGGTCCGCTGTTTCTGCCGGGGTCTCCGGGGTCTCCGGTCCCTCCCTTGGATTCATCCTCCCAGACTATTATGTTTCGTGTGGAGTGTCTGGGAGCCACTCCTTAAGGGGGGAGTTATGTCACGATAATCCGTGACAGGTTTTGCATTTGTTCCGATTGTGGTCACCTGGACATTCATTGACTGATTACTTACCTCATCAAACCTGTATGTCATTTTGTCTGTCTATTTAAGCCCTTGTTTGTGTAATGTTCACTGCCGGATTATTGTCGCCGTTCCACATCTGTTCCTGTTGTTCTCTGTTTGAGTGTTACTTACCTGCCCGTTGTTTTACTCCTCGTGTTTTGTTTCTGTTTGTTACTAAATGTTATTTATTCATCTGAACTTTGCACATGTGTCCTAACTCCTGTTTCCCGGCGTGACACGGAAGGGGGGGAAATTGGCCCAAAATCAGCCCGATTATCTTTTGGTGTGTCTCCAGCATTATGCGCAGTCTGTGTCGTTGCAGAGTAACCAGGGGTGTATTTCATTGGGTTACTGTTGACATGAAAAAACAAAATTTGAAAACAAAATTAAATCTGCAATTTAAAGAGTACATTGATTGTTTTAACCTTTTTTTTGTAACATGGTATTTTCCTTCAATTACATTCATGCACTACACATGTATTGCTTATGTACAAGTATTGAGATTACTGCACGCGTTGATACACAACGACCGTAGAAGTGTAATTTTGCTTTGTTAGTTCATAGCATCATAAATATGGCTTCAAAGAGTCCAAGAAAAGACAAACAAAATAATGAGAAATGAATTCCAAAGGTTGCTTGAATGTTTGGATTACTGTAATTACTGTTTGGATGTATAATTACATGCCTTTTACATTCTTTGTTTAAGTGCCGTATGTCTTCCGTGCCCATGCTGTCACTGTGCGGGAAAATCTCCAGTCGAAAATCCCTCGCCACAGACAAAGGTCCTCTTTAACCTAAACTAATAAATAACCTCACCGCAAGGGAAGCAGCTCTCTTATATTATTATCAAAGACACAATTCCAAGTTGTTTTGCTAAGCTGTTTACTGCTGTTCTTTTATAGCCCATTCTGGGCTGATGTGAGAGAGGAAGCACATGTAATTCACTGAGCCAGTATGGGATACTCTCTCTATTGGCCTCCTTTGTCTCAATGTAATACTGCACTCAATTGGCTAATCTATGGGAACGCTGCTTTATTTCCTGTAATGCTACATGCTCTGACGTTCACCATCTTGTACACATACAGAACTGCATGCTTGCGTTTTAAATGAATAGTTGATTGATCTAGACAATAAGACCCTCAATAAGAGAGGGAGAGGGGAAGGGGGTGGGCGAGAGACAGAGAGAGAAAAATAGAAAGAGAGAGAGAGAGAGAGTGTCTGTGTTTCTCAGTGTAGAAGAACAAGGGAGGGTTGAAGTCTTGAGGCCCAGACAGGCTAGAACAAGACGGTAAAGAAAATATCTAATTGGAATCAAGTGTCCTGACAGCGTGCGTAGGCGACTGGAATCCGCACAGCGTGCTGCTTTTTCATCGAGGGTAAAGAGAAGGGAGAGAGCATTAGAAAATCCCCTCCATAACAATTCTTTATTTTTGGGGTGGTGTGTTATACTTGTATGGACAGCATGCCAGGGGTGCGGCTTTAAACGCAACTACAGATTTCCTGAGACACCCTCATCTGATGACCTCAGCCTATGACTGCAGCGCACATTCCGCAGTGTGTGAATGTTTAGGAAGGAAGGAGTGGACGGTCGCTCGAAGAAAAAACGTGCAAGCTTTTGTGCGCTCCACATGCATCGATTTGACCCCGCTTTCCCCTGGGATGTATCGGTTTACCTTAATTAAATATGCAATTTTCAAGAATGTTAATTGCTGTCCTATGTATGTGAGGGTTTCACCAGGCAGCTTTGATTGATGTTGGCTCGAAGATTTGGGTATCAAAGATCAAGGGTCTTTTTTGTAGGCTTTTGTGTAAGTTTGTATGGGTAGTTTTCCTGTAAGAGAGAAACCGGTCCACAGTATTAAAAAATAAATCATTTTTGCACTTAAATTTTAAACAATTTGAATTATGAAGTCATTTCAAATTTTTTGACTAGTGAGTAGTTGGTATAAATGTAGAAAAAAATAAAGTTGAGTTATAACAACTTTATTTATTTATAAATTTAAGCAACTTCTATTTAGTAAAAAAAGTTTAAATAACTTATAAATTCAAGTTGTTTAAACTAAAACATTTAAGTGCATTAAGGAATTTTTACAGTGCATAATTAGTTTGCTGTATTTTACTCAAACTGGTTGGTTGAACTTGTGTAGATTAATTGTATCATTACACTGGTTCTGATTTCGTTTCATTGGTTGCCTGTCAAGTAAAGAATTGATTAAAAAAATTAGTTTTTTGTTTTTAAAGAAAAACACCACCGTTTTCAATATTTTACAATGTTCTTACCTCAACGTAGACGAATAAATACATACCTATCTTTTTTCAATGCGTGCACTTAATCTTTGTACAGCGTGTCGTGAATGTGTTAGCATTTAGCCTAGCCCCATTCATTCCTTAGGATCCAAACAGGGATGAATTTAAAAGCCACCAAACACTTCCATGTTTTCCCTATTTAAAGACTGTTACATGAGTAGTTACACAAGTTAATTGGGGTGGCACAAAATAAAACATGGCATTTTTTTTAAGTGGATAAAATTTGAGAACTATATTGTATGTACAAAAGAGTAGTCAGGAGTGATGATGTTACTGCGCTCTGAGGTAAAAGTGCTGCAAGTGCTCTTCCGCCATACAATATAGTTCTTATTTTTTATCTGCTTAAAAAATCGCCACGTTTTATTTTGTGCCATCATACTTACATACTTAGGTTTTTAATTAATTTAATTTATTTCTCCAGTTGTTTAGTCTCTTTTAACCTTGTAAAGCTCTTTGTTCAATTTCCATCGTTTTTAAATGTGCTATATAAATAAACTAATATTGTATTACTGAATATTAAAATGTTTTTCCTTTCTTAGCTTAATGTGCAGAGATCACAGTAAAGTAATAAAGCCATGCATCAGTTGCCATTCTAAACACTGTATCCTTTTTAGCAACGCTTTTATTTGTTTGAGCGCTCTGACATTTGCCTCATCATCCACATATCAATCATTCTGATGAAATGTATAGCCTGTAGGTCACTTGGATTAAAACGTCTGCCAAATGTAAATTGTAAATGTAAACCAAATGTTGTTAGCTTTTGGCAGAAATACCTCTTAAATTTCTGCTGGGTTATTTTTAACCCAATGGTCGGTAAATATTGGACAGAACACACGCTGGGTTATTAAATAAACCTATGCTGGGTTGTTTCAATGCAGTGCTGGGTTGTTTCAAATCATGGTTAACAACAACCCAGGTTGTGTTCTGTCCAATATTTACCTAGCATTGGGTTAAAAATAACTCGGCAGATAATGTTCGACCAAACAATGCAAGTCAAGTGGCAAGGCATAAAGTTGTTTAAAAATCATTTTCGGAAGTCAGACCTTAGCCTTTGGTGCAACTAAATTTTGCTAATGTTTACACTAGATACTTGATAAGGGTGTCCTTATCATAAAGAGAAATCAAATATCATGTTCAAGAGTGCTTTGTCCACCGTTTTAAGTCTTAGAGAGTCTCTTAAGATGATGTGAGGACATGCTTGTGGTTTACATTGACTGTAGCTTATTACATTTAGTTTATTAAATATGTTTTTAATGCATTCTGGATCTCACAAATGCCCTGAAATACTCTGAACTTCCGCTTTTGGTTGGGGAGCAGGTGCTGTTTGCCATATCTGAGGATCAACTGTTGAAGAATGTTCTCATGTTACTGTAAGTTATGCTTTGGTGTGCGCTCAGTACTTTACAGTGAAAACAGACATCGGGAATCAGCAATGGAAGTCTTTTTGATTTATTTGATTTCTGTCAGCTGTCAGCACAATAAAACAATCACAGTGCAACTTGATTTTTTATACATTTCTGCAAAACCTACTGTAAGTTGTCAGTTAGCTACATGAAATTGACATTAAAATAAACATTTCAAAACAATTTAAAGTGACACCTGTTCACATTTCAATTATTTTCCTCAGCTAAATGGTAGAGCATTGCCTTAGCAACACAAAAGGTTGAGGGTTTGATCCCCGTGAACACTTACTGTACTGTGGGTTCACACCAGACTCCAGTTCAACGATTTGCGCGAGAAGATTAAATACAAAGTCAATGCAAAGACGCGATCAGACCATAGTCTGTAAAAAAAGATAGACGTAGTGTCCGTGACGTCACCCATTGGTTTCTGAAGATCGTTTTTGAAGCTTAAAGTAGGCGGTGCCTGCCGTCGCCATCTTGGCCGCGCGTCACTGCGCATCACTAGCAGATATCCATAAATGGGTAAAGAGGCGGGACGTTGGTGAAGCTGAGGTGACTGGTTGCTGAAACCACGCCCGCCTAGCTTGACTCTAGTGACAGCAGTGGCTGTTTAACCGTCACTCAAGTGGCCACGCCCTTAATTATGCAGAACTTTAATGCTTAATATCATTAAAACGGATGAGTTACAAAAAAATTCAGCCCCCTCACTGTTGTCATGAAGAGCAAAATTAGCTATACAGACCAAAAACACTTTTTGTACCGGGCTGTAAACATATTATTTTCTACTGTAAAGTTGGCCATTTTAACATGGAGGTCTACGGGAATTGACTCCCTTTTGGAGCCTGCTCTAGTGGCCAGTCGATGAATTGCAGTTTAAATCACTTCCGTATTGGCTTCATCAGAGAGATCAAAAGGTTGCCCCTCAGATCAGATGCGTCCTCGCTTGGGGCGATGTTAATGACGCAATATGGGCATCGCGTTTGCTGCGAAAACACGTGCTATTCGCCCTTAAACACGTCTTTGCCCAAATTGAAAATATTCAATTCGAGCGAAAAATTCGGATGACACAAAGTTAAATCCCTTGATTAATCTAGAGCGAGTAACGCGATGCCCGCGTTTGTTGTGTACGTACCATTATCCTGATTAAATATATGCCTTTTAATAAAAGCATCTGCCAAATGCATAAATGTAAAGTGATGCATTTTCTTGTGGTGACACTCTCAGATAAAAGGTACAAAAGTTGTCACAGGGACAACGGGGGGTACCTTTAAAAAAAATTCCTAATATGTACCATTTTGGTACAGATATGTACTTTTCAGGTACCAGTATATACCTAAAGGAACCAATGTGTACCTTTTAAGGTACAAATATTCACCTTTTGAAAAGGTACGGACCAACTTTTGTACCTTCTTGTACCTTTTTTGAGAGTGCAGGACAAGATTAGTATTTTTGGGTACGTTTGCATAAACAAGTACTTACATGCTAGCTAAACTTCTAAGCGTGTAGTCATTGTTGATTCATATTAATGAGAGTCATCATAGTGTCACTTCTACTAGGTGTAACTGCAGAAAAGTATTTCAAAAAATGATTTTAAACATATTTCTCATACGAGATCATGTTACACCACTGATGAACAATTATGATAATGATATTATGGGAACGGTTGCTTAATTTAGAGACGGTGCAGTTTTATTGGGGGACATTATGAGGGTTGTTGTCATTTCCTGCATTGAGATCATTATTTCGGTTCCACTTTGGTGGCACATTTTCTAATAAGCGTGTGCGGTGCATATGCAGGATCCCTTCAACACATTAGCAGGACCCCCCACACATGAATAACTGGCCCACCCGTATGACAGGAACGAGGTGACGAAGCTGTTTTCTGTTTCTATAAATGAACTTCAAATCTCTCAGTTGGCAAACTGCATTCCGTTCCACGGCAAGCCAATTCCAGACTCCGTTATTGGCATAAAACATAACCAAGAAATCATCCAAGGCGTGCAGAAACTTTTTAAAGCAAGTCCTCATGTTAACTTAGTGATGCACAGTACACACGCACAGCTTTAGCGTGCCTTTAAAGTGATAGCCGAGTTTCTCCCGCAGTGATTTGTTTCAATTAGCGTGAAGCTCTAATGCAGACCACATGGATCGGCGCTGTGAGACGAGGCGACTGAGGGACCGTCTGGCATCAGTGCTCCTCCGCAGTCACATCTTGGGACTTTTGTGTCTACAAGTAATGTTCACTTTCTATGCTCTGACGTGAGCTGTTCGTAAACTAGCAGTCGTAGTAGCTACCGCTATTGTGCAATAAAAGTTATGATTTCTGTTTAAGCTTTTATTCAAGCACTTATCAAGCATAGTAAAGCAGCTGTAGACAGGGCTTGTGTGTTGGTTGGAAACAGGAAAACACATGAAACTTATGAAACTTTCCTTTTTTGTCTCTTATTGTCATGATTAGTCTCTGGAAACACCCGTGCGCTTTCAATAAAGTCCAAAAGTGGGGATAAAAGAATGAGGTCACTGGATAGAAAGTGATGACAATATCTTTCTGAGGTATTAAAGGGTTATTTGTAGACATGGTGGTGTCGTAAAATTAAAGTGGTTTGCATGGAGTCTCAAGTGCTAAAGCCGAAGTGCTTAGCGTGAAAGAAGTGACGGGTCTATTATAGCATGGCTGCCCAAAAGGGGGCAGGCCAATCAAAAACCTGAATTTAATATGTATTCAAAAAAATGTATAGATTCAGTGTCTTTGCACTGACTATCATAGCGTGCATCAACGCAGATCCCCACAAACAGGCCCCAGTCACATGAGGGCCAAAAACATTCAGCTGCCTCCTCTAGCTGTCATTGTTTGCTCTGGATTAAGTTACACTGTTCCCCAGGCGGGTATGCATGTTACTATTGGTCTCTGATCCTAATGGACGATTTCCACTCTTACTGGAGTCGGGGCACACACACACACTTGTACACATACACAATGTAAAGTTCAGAGAGTTGCTCTAAGCCCCTAACCCTTAACAGATGTGATGTCCAAACAGTGTTTTAAGAAAGTTAAAAATAGTTCATGATGCAGCTAACACGTATTTCTCTACACTTGGGTGCCCGCATATAAGAAGTGAACAAGAAATAGTATAAACAGCTACATTTTCATATTTTTGGAAATGTGAGTGGGGCTGGCCTTTGACAGGCTATTGGTTATTGTGGGTAATTGACAGTTTGTTTTCTATGCGGTCGCTAGTGATTTTTTGCATGTCTGGTTGTTAAGTTTTGGGTGGTCGATAGGGCATTTTTGGATGGTTTATGTAAGCTTACGTAGTCTAAGAAGCCCACCCTCAGTTCTATTCCCATATCAAGGTTGCTAAATAAGGTTTTGTTCACTTTACTTGCTGATTCTTTTCCAATTGTATCATCTGCCAGGTAAAAATCTGTAATTGAAAAATAATAAAAACATTTTTAGACAGAAGTTTAATGCTTGGCGTGAGGGATTCGAACAGTAAATATGAAATATAGCCAACTTCTCCTGAATGGAAAATGTGTAAACGGCCCTTTCCCCCTTTTTTTGTCAGGCTTGCCAGGTAAAACGATACAGCTGTCAAATCATTTTGCTTTTATTTCATTATTTAAATTCACATTGTAACTGCCGTTCTAAAAAGTTATCGTGTGCAACAAGATATGAGTTCATTAAATCCAGAAATGAATGGAAACAGTTGCTACAAAAACTACAAGCTCACGACTCGTGCTTGGTGCCAAGCACATTACAGTAGGTCTGTTTCGTGACATTTTTATCCAAGTAAAAGGTTATGAATCATGTCTAAGCTTGAGACTTAAATCTAAAGTGGGACCCGTGGACATACAGTGTACCCTCATGAAGGTGCAAGCATGTTGTCACCCTCCCTCCCTCCCTAGGGTGTGTGGGATTTACACCACGGTGAGCGTGTCATAACAGATTTGGGCGAACACTTCCTGGCGTGTTGCGTCTCAATACAAAGACAGCAGCATCTGCAGATGTGTATGTGTGTTTGTGTCTATGTTAAGGAACCTCCCGTGGCGTCCACCCACGCTGTCTTCTTCTCAGAGCACCACCCAGAATCAACCAGGTGTGTGAATGTAATGTCATGTGCACGCAGATGTACAGTATGTTGTTGGATACGGGATTGTACTGTGTCATACTGTAGTACAGTCTGTCCACTCACCCCATCCCAATTTGTGAAAATGTATTTTTTTGCTATTGATAGGGTACGCACTGCAAAAAATTATTTTCAAGAAAAAAATGTCTTAGTATTTTTGTCTTGTTTTTAGTTAAAATATAAAAAAAATTCTTAAATTAAGATGCTTTTACTTGATGAGCAAAACGACCCAAGAAAATGAGTCTAATTTATAGACCAAAAAGATTTTGTGCATAAAACAAACAAAAAAATCTGCCAATGGGGTAAGCAAAAAATCTTGAACATTTTTCTTAAACATTTAAATGTTATTTTTTTTTGGTCTTATGCTGCGTTTACACCAGGCGGCAAGGGCAGGTGATTTACATGTTTAGGCAATGCAAAGGCGCTATTACACGCGGAATTTCCATGTGAATTTCTCGAATGACTAGAATTTCACACGCGGCTTTCACGCGCGAATGAAGCGAGTGAACTCAAATGTTCAACGTCCAACTATGCGCAAATAGCGCGTTTTTGCCGCCTCTACCGTGGCTGGTGTAAGCGCAACATAAAAACTAGACTTATTTTCTTGAGTCGTTTTGCTCATTAAAAAAGCATCTTAATTGAAGAATTTTTAGATATTTTTACTGAAAACAAGACAAAAATTTAAAGAATTTTTTTCTTGAAATCTTTTTTTTTCAGTGCACTGCAAAAAAAATTCTTAAATTAATATGTATTTTCTTGATGAGCAAAATTACCTAAAGAAGTCTAGTTTTTAGACAAAAAATATACAATTTAAGTAAATTAGTCCTTAAAACAATCAAAAAAATTATAATAATCTGCCAATGGAATAAGGAATAATTTCTTGAAATAAGTTTACTTTTTTCATAAACGATTAATTTAAGAATTTTTTTGAGAGTTAATTTTTTTGACTTATTTTCCTAGGTCATTTTGCTCATCAAGAAAATACATCTTAACTTAAGAATTTTTAGATATTTTTACTGAAAACAAGACAAAATTGAGTCAGAAAGTAAGAAAGTCATTTTTGCAGTGTACAACGAACAATAACTCAACTAGTGATCCAACAACTGACTTGTTAAATAAGGATGTTGCGTCCATCTATCCATCTCATAGCTTTTTTCTGAGCACCAGAACATGAGTGAAAAAAGTGAAAATGCTTCAGACAATTGTTTTCTTTTCCATAGCTTTGTCCTACACATTCTCGTGCCCATGGCGTCAATATTTTACGCACTTGACCATGCGTCAATATGTTATGCGGAGGGTATACTATTACGTCCGTTGCATTCTCTTTCCTATTTTCTTACCATTTTCGCGTCGGTTTAGGGTTAGATTATGCATATTAAACAGTGTACGCGAAATTAAACAGTTTAAACAGTTGTCACCTGGCGTTGGGGTTAGAGTTAGGTACGACAGTTGTCACCTGGCGTTGGGGTTAGAGTTAGGTTTGGGTAGGGATGTCATTATGTAAATCTAACCCTAAACCGACGCGAAAATGGTAAGAAAATAGGAAAGAGAATGCAACGGACATAATAGTATTGAAGTCCCCAGTTCGTCAAAAAATGACGCGAAAGGTATACCCTCCGCGTAACATATTGACGCATGGTCAAGTGCGTCAAATATTGACGCCACGGGCATGAGGATGGGTTGCTTTGTCGAGTTGTTTTTGAATGCACACCTTTTAGGAAACATTGGCGTATTTGCTGAACCTAAAATTTTTTGACCCTAAGGATGTCTATAAACTGTGCTTCAAACATTACTTCAAAACACTGACAAAATTTGTTCTTGGAAAATCAAAGCATTCATAACTTACAGACTCTTACTTGCGCAAATACGTTTTAACTGTGAATTAAGCTAAAGGGGAGGAGCCGTTCAATATGCCCCACCCTAACTTCTGGTTTTAGTGGAAAATACATCAACAAAGCTGTGCATTTCAAGGCGCTTCAGTGGCTCTTAAAGTCTAACTACTCGACCAATCAATTTAGAAAATCTTTTCCTTTAACCATTAACTTTTAACCACTTATATTAATGGGACCTCTTGCTAAAACAAATAGTTACAGTCTTTCTCTCTCTCTCTCTGAATAATTCCTCAGTTAGTTCAAGCAAATACCTGGACCAATGTCCTAAAGATATGTTTGCTTATGTACAATACAGATCTTATAAGACATATGTTACGAGTCCAGCCTTGTACACAGCTTCCTGTTGCTCACTTCCTTGATGTTTGCTCTACAGCTTACCGAAGGAGGGCAATATCCTGTCTCTGCATGCCTTCCCCATCCATCCCCTGATCTTTCACTCATTCTGACTCTCCAAGGGTCTACGCTACAGCAGAAACCCAAGAACTGACCCGTGAAAGCTCTGTCTTTCAACCCTGCACCAGAGCTAAGAGGCTTTCATGTAAGTCCCTTGTCCTGTGGCCTGTCCGCTTTGTGGACACAGCACCCTGAGCACAACACTTAACCACGCCACACAGACAAACACAAGGGTTGCGGTGTGGATACAGAACATCCGTCATGGCCGACTAGCGGAAAATGGATCCCTAAAGCCGAATCACTCTCTCTTCTGTCAGGAAGGAGTTAACCCCGCAAAGACCGAACATTAGGGGCAAATGTTAACAGAGCGTGTAATTAATGTCATGAGTCCCCCTGACCAAGGGGGCCGACATGGTGCTCAGGAAGCCAGTAGGGTGGGAGTGTGCAGGAATTCATTTTTGATCAGTAGGTAATCTTTATCAAAGGCAAACTGTATCTTACCTTTGAATAGCTCAGAGAAAAGCAAACAAGATTATCAGTCGTAATGCCAAGCACCTTCCAAGAATTTTGACACGGTAGATATCACATGGAACTTGGTTGAACCTTATCCAGGAAAGCAGCACGGTATTTCCTTGATCATTTGGGAAATCACACTGGCCAAAATTTTACTCAGCATAGCTCCATATTACACATAAATATGCACAGTATGATTGAGAAACCAAGTTGGAACCATGAACATACAGTATGAATTGTTATTGTGGTGACTTATTTCCACATGTTGGTTTTGGTTCTTGATCTCATTTAGAAAAGCAACATTTCTTATGTCTTTATTTATTGGTGTACTATGTTTAGCGATATGTAAAAGTGGACAAAAAGGAATTGGACACCTATTATAAGTCACAGATTTAACGAATTATGCTTGAACTTTTCTCTAAACTAACTTCACTTCTCTTAGCATATTGCAGTTGTTTATAACCAAAAGATCACAGGGTCATTTTTAGTGGATTTATAAGGTTACGTCCCCTCAAGTGCACACGTTTTACATGGCAGAGGTGAAATTTGTCAAATTAACTATGTTTGACACCAAACACTTTTCTAATGTTACGTTTAATCATTTAATACCTAAAAATGTATTTTTGTGAAATATTTATAATGTTATGGAAATACGTTCACAAATTATTAGCCAGATTTACTAAACAGGGCAAGTTAGCGTGAGAGCGCAATTTAAAAAAAAGTGCTGATCGGAGGAAAAGTTTTCAGACGGATCTCATAAGAAAACGTACATATTTTACGAGTTGGCTAATTCATATGAATTACTATGAAGTTAATCGTGCAAAAATGTACGATATATATATATATATATATATATAGTAATCTGAACACAGACAAAAATATCATTACCATAAAGACTAGTGATGCACCGATGTATCGTTCGTCGATATTTATCGGCCGATTTTTGATGGATTTGAAACCATCGGCATATCGGCAATAGCACGAGAAAGGCCGATACGATTGTTTATTAATTAACTGCATAAAGAAATCCATTATATGTAAAAAATTAGTTAATGTCGTTAATAAAAAAAATGCTGAATAGCAAAAACCACCTTTGAAGGTTGTCATGCTGTCTTATTATATTTGTTTTAGCTTAATTTGTGCTTCTCTTATTTTGTTGGTCAGTGAATGTTTATTAGATCCAATCCATGTTCAGTAAAAATAATTTGATGCAGAAATAAACTAGCTAATAGACCAACTGTGTAGTATTGTATACAAGTGTTTAATATCGGTATCGGCCAGAAGTTGTCTGTTTAAATCGGCATCGGCCAAAAAAATCCTATCGGTGCATCCCTAATAAAGACCAACGCAATCTACCAAGAGCAGCGCAAATTGACCCTTCGCTAAGCCACGCCCGAACACCACCACAGGCCAATCGTAGTTTATCAAACGTACCAAGGTGCGGGGGTCTGACAAGCTATTGAGCGAGGGAAACATGCTGAAGCATGGTGAATATGGATTGTGTTAATCTGATACCCGGTATCCTAAGAGTTGCATTTTTTCCCTTCCTGAAACTAAAACACAATTGTAGCAATGTCGGACGTGGATCGAGCATTCACAACTAAATATCGACAGGATTAGCAAAAACACATACGTTTGCTCCAAGCACGCTAAAGTTAGCTGGCTAGCTAACTCCGTACATCATTGCTTGCAAATAATGACGATTGTTTGGTCATAATGCATATATTTAAAAGTGAAATCAGATGCTTAAAGGCAAGACGGAGGGTAACTGACATACTTTAAAAAATATTTTAGCATTTTGTTAATAGACGTCCTACCCCTGAGTAACCTAATTCGATCGTGGCTCTCTCAGGGGTTAGTTTTATATGCGGGAGAATGTTATCATTGCAAAGTGTTCAGGCTGATGTCTTGTGTTTTTCCACTGTTTGGTTTATAATTATTAGATAGATAATAGATAATTTTTTTTACAAATTTCACTTACTCTGCTCTGCATAAACAAAGCTGTTCCTCAATTTGTATGTTTTCCATTTGAATGGTCAGCGTATGATGCGGCTGCCGAGACCTAATTTAATAGGCTTTAGTTTCAATTTTAATAAAATGATTCTCTAATTGGTTGCATATTATGTCGTGGAAATATCCCTCGAATGCATACTGCAGTCCCTTTTGTCTTGCTCTCTCAGATATTTCACCTGTTCGCCAAAAATGACTAATGATCTCCTTGGGAATGTCTTACACCGGTGCATACGTGCTGTAATAGACTTGCCAGGCGCAAAAGCTTGACCAGCGTAGCAACAGTAACTAAGGACGGCGGGGCTTAGCGAAGGGTCATTTAGCATGGGTTTTAAGACATGCTTATTTAGGCGTTAAATGATGCCGCAAATACCAGAAAATGGATGAGCGCAAACCTTAGTAAATCTTATTGCGTGATTCTTTTAAAATCTTTCCTCCCATACATTTTGGGTTTAAACGATTTCACTGCATATTTTGGTCAATCCTGACACTAAATTTTAAACGGCAAAAGAGGTGTTTGTGCTGGTGCAAGCTGTTAATAAATCTGTTCCTAGGAAGTGTCTGAATACTTTTTGGGTTAGTGTATTTATTACTCAGGTTATTCTAAGAATGACAGAACTGTGATAAGCGTACATAGCGAAACCATTGTAAATGAGAGCTGCAGGGACATTGACATGCTTTCATGACATAGAGAAATTAGCCTTGTCTGTGTCGCTTGGGGCTAGACCAAACACTGATAGTCATCATACATGATCACATTGGTTTAGCCTTCCATCGGGGAACTGCTTTTCCTCTTTAAACCTGTCTTGTGTGGCATCAATCACACACACAACTGCTGGATTTTATCTCACCTTCTTCTGCATTCATTTCCCAGAACCTCTGGCACACAAGGTCAGCTACATCATGCAAGTATTTCTTTTTTATTCTTCAAGATGTTTGGGTATATTCAAATGACTGGTGACTTGCCAGACGTTTACTGATATAGAGCTATCAGGAAACACTTAAAAAACATCCACATCTTTTAAGGGGTGAAGCTGGAACAAGCTCTAATTCTTTGTGGCAGACCAAAAGGTATCATTTTATTGATAAATTCACAGAGTATGCGAGAGCTCTTATCACTGCAAGCGTTATATTTGGCAGCAGGTTAGGAATCCTTGCTTGCTTCCATGTTTTTCCTCATTCCCACCTTTTTTTCCATTTAAATCCAAGTCTGGATGTGGAGGCTGTGGGACCGACAGTTAATCAGCATTGGTTGTTATACAAGGAATATGTGTTTAGTGAGTTAACAGAGCTGTTTCTTCACATGAAATGTTTGTTCAGGATAGACAGTTATTGCTCTTAAAGAAATTTCGTATAATGCGATATTCAGAACCTTACGGCATTTATTGAAACAAGCATGCACAAACTGGTTAATCACTCACCTAAATAATTATTAGGAACACCAAACTAATACTGTGTTTGACCACCTTTCGCCTTCAGACCTGCCTTAATTATACGTGGCATTGATTCAACAAGGTGCTGAAAGCATTCTTTAGAAATGTTGGCCCATATTGATAGGATAGCATCTTGCAGTTGATGGAGATTTGTGGGATGCACATCCAGGGCACGAAGCTCCCGTTCCACCACATCCTAAAGCTCTATTGGGTTGAGATCTGGTGACTGTGGGGGCCATTTTAGTACAGTGAACTCATTGTCATGTTCAAGAAACCAATTTGAAATGATTTGAGCTTTGTGACGTGGGGCATTATCCTGCTGGAAGTAGCAATCAGAGGATGGGTACATGGTGGGCATAAAGGGATGGACATGGTTAGAAACAATGCTCAGGTAGGCCGTGGCATTTAAATGATGCCCACTTGGCACTAAGGGGCCTAAACTGTGCCAAGAAAACATCCCCCACACCATTACACCACCAGCCTGCACAGTGGTAACAAGGCATGATGGATCCATGTTCTCATTCTGTTTACACCCAAATTCTGACTCTACCATCTGAATGTCTCAACAGAAATCGAGACTCATCAGACCAGGCAACATTTTTCCAGTCTTCAACTGTCCAATTTTGGTGAGCTCGTACAAATTCTAGCCTCTTTTGTAGTGGAGATGAGTGGTACCCGGTGGGGTCTTCTGCTGTTGTAGCCCATCCGCCTCAAGGTTGTGCGTGTTGTGGCTTCACAAATGCTTTGCTGCATACCTCGGTTGTAACGAGTGTTTTTTTCAGTCAACGTTGCTCTTTAATCAGCTTGAATCAGTCGGCCCATTCTCATCTGACCTCTAGCATCAACAAGGCATTTTCGCCAACAGGACTGCCGCATACTGGATGTTTTTCCCTTTTCACACCATTCTTTGTAAACCCTAGAAATGGTTATGCGTGAAAATCCCAGTAACTGAGCAGATTGTGAAATACTCAGACTAGCCCGTCTGGCACCAACAACCATGCCACGTTCAAAATTGCTTAATTCACTTTTCTTTTCCATTCTGACATTCAATTTGGAGTTCACGAGATTGTTTCCCTAAATCCCTAAATGCATTGAAGCAACTGCCATGTGATTCGTTAATTAGATAATTGCATTAATGAGAAATTGAACAGTTGTTCCTAATAATTCTTTAGGTGACTGTTTATACCTAAAGGACATTTGTCAAACTGTCGCCAGACAGCAGGTGCCTTTTGCACTGACTCATAATTCCTGTATTGAATCAGATACCAAAACAATCACAAACATCACAGGCAAATAAACACACTCGGGCAGCCGCAGTTGATTTCTAGTGAGTTCATTCGTAAGACACTCTGTGTCCCTCATATGTCACTGGCCACTGCAGATGACGAAAGCTTCCAGACTCTCTTGTCAATGGTGGTTAGTGGCCCTGCCACATGAGAGCATTCCTAAAACCCTGCAGTCCCACCACAAGCTCATATTTACTGTGTGGTAAAATCTCCACATTGAAAACCACAGAAAACACATGGGCCAAACACAAACTGAGTACACACACAACATGCCGCCGATACACACACCAACACACATGAAAACCTCCTCACTTCTTTCTTTTCGTCCTTCTTCAAACAGACACCCCAAGCCAGGCCATATGTTAGAAGGCAAGTGGTTTCAACGTTCTCCATGCTAATGCAAAGAGATGTGTGGTTTTGCCGCGAGTGTGAGTATAAGGTTGTTACTGATACTACATCCGCAATAACACGATCTTACATCAAAACCAATTTTAACTTTAAACGGCCCCGAAATGGCATCAACGACCTTGTCGTGCCGAATTAGTACAAATCCTGGTCTTAGGAAATTTAATTGACCCCGGTTTAATCGCTTTCACAGAAAATTTCCTCTCTTTTACGATTGCCCGTTGCTCGTGTTATGAGATGGACTCGCTTTCACGTCAAGTTTTCCTAGATATAGACGTCCTATTAGCAGCCAGTAATAATCGGGGGTTGTCTTTCCCTTTGATTGTGAAGTGTCTCGGTAGTTTTAGTGGCACTTGGCTATTATCATTCTCCGAGGTAACACGCAAAAGCCCCTTTTATGTCTTCCCTGAACTTTGGCCAGCTGGATGTGTTTAGGGGAGTTATAATGTAACAGAGGTTCAAAAGACTTCACTACCTTCCATTTACCTCTCCTGCAGTTCATGTTGTGTCGGTTTAATATGCTTCTATAGGGGTCTGGTCCTTATAAAAGCCAGATGGGTCAAAAGAAGAGAGGGAAGAGAAGCTGAAAGGTTGACATGAGAAGGAGATGCCGCACTGAGAATGAAGATGGAGCTTTTATTATGGCATGGGTCATCAAAATGAATACCACCCGATGCCATGTAGCTTTTAAGTGTTTCCAAATGAAGAAAACAAGTGATTATTAAAGTGCAAAAGTCATTAATAGAGAACAAAGAAATGCATTTAGAGGAGTACATGGTCTGGTCTTGGTAATGTCACTGTTATAGACAGTCCTGATGCACAGATATTTTTTTATACAGATCTTCATTGTGATCGACCACCCCTACTTTTGCTTTATACAGTCTTAAACTGGTTTAAAGGGACACTCCACTTTTTTGAAAATAGGCTAATTTTCCAGCTCCCCTAGATTTAAGTATTTGATTTTTAACGTTTAGGAATCCATTAAGCCGATCTCCGGCTCTGGCGGTACCACTTTTAGCATAGCTTCAATAATGCATTGAATCCGATTAGACCATTAGCAACGCGCTAAAAATTACAAGTTGCGATTTTCTAGGCCGATATGACTAGGAACTATACTCTCATTCTGGCATTATTATCAAGGACTTTGCTGCCGTACCGTGGCTGCAGGAGGCTTAATAAAATTAAGGAGTGCCCGAAAATAGTCCCCTGCTATTGAAAGTTACCAAGGGGACTATTTTTGGGCACTGCGTTATATCATTGTGCCTGCTGCAGCCATGGTACGGCAATAAAGTCCTTGATTATTACTGAGTATCGGTATCGCCAGACCCGGAGATCGGCTGAATGGATCCCAAAACGGTAAAAATCAAATGTTTCATATTTTCAAAAAAGTGTCCCATTGAACCATTGAAAAAAGTTTTTCGGTGAACAAAAAGTGGCTCTCATATGACATTGCTAGAAATAATCCTTTGTAGTACGTATTTTTTAAGAGTGTTGGAACTGACCCTTTAGTGCAGTGTAAATCACATTGGCAAGTAACTAAGTTACTCACTTATGACCTTATAAACTTCCTTCACGTCATTTATGTTAGTAAATAATATTTTCACGAGCTGTGTCTCACTTTATCAGGTTTCCTTGGAGAGATGGTGGGATGCTGTAAACTTTTATGGCGGTCTGGAGGTGTGAGATGAACCTGTCTGTGCTCACCTTCATTATAAATCTCTGCACCAAGTTGCGGTGACGTTATAAGAGTCGTAAATAAATTTCAATAAACTCAAAAGTCATTTTCATCAGTAAACAGCGAGGCTGCGGATAAAAGAGGGGGAGAGAGGATGAGGGAAGTTAGATACCAAACAAACTGGCTCCCTAAAACCGCTAATACTCGCTGGCTTTTCAATACGGCATAAAGTTTCAGCCAAAACCTCTGAGGCCTAGAGGGCCACCAATACGGTCATTATAACCATTCTGTGTTTCTTTTTCCTGGTTAACAGGCAAACAAGGTTATGTCATTCACACTTAGAGGCCCTGCTGCCGAGCTGAGAAGGTTATGGATTCTGTATGTAGTTACAAATGTTGTTGACATGAGTAAAAGTGGCAGGCACTTCCACCAGGTCCTCTTTCAACCGTTTTTATGCTCTTTGATTATTTTAAGTGATTTGTGCTGTACTTGGGGTATTTTTAACTAGTTTTAACTTCACCGTGAGATAAAGAAGCCCAGGCATGTTTTCTGACATGAAATTCTTGAGGAACGTTGATTGAGTGTTAAGTTATGTCAAGGCTTAAAGGTTTACCTCAAGGTTCAAAGTGTTAGATGCGGTACAGTATGCTGGGAATGGCGGACCTGTGGTTCAGAGCAGATATGGTGCTGTCTGGTCAAACAATAACCTGAAGTGAGACAGATCTACGATAATCGCCAAGCCCAACAGTGCTGACAGTGTAAAGAAGAAAGACTGACGAAGCTGCTGCTTAACAGCGCCAAAAGTTCTTCATGTGCGCTCGAAAGAGGGAGTAAGAGAGAGAAAGCGCCGCGTATTTACTCAGGTGTGTTCCTATGCTTGGCAACTGTGCTACAACAATATTGAAAACAGGCTGCTGAACAACTTGAACGATGGGATGATGTTTCAGTCAAGTCTCAAGAGCCCCCCCCCCTCCTCAAAACTTTGCTTTATTCAAAACATGAGTCATGAAATTCTTGATAATAATAATAATAGTGATTCCCACACAACACTATCTTTAATTTGTAAAATCCTGTTGGGAAAAGATGATACTGTAGTTGTGTTTTGAAAACTGGTTTCTGGTGTTATGGTGGTTTAGGCCGGTGTTTCCCAACCAGGGGGTCGGGGCCCACAGGGGGGCCTTAGCAAATTTCCAAGGGGGCCTTGAGATGACTTTAAATTATTAAAAATTGGACAAAACAAGCATTAAGCATGAAGATGTTACTTCTTTTTTGGGCATTTTAGTAGTGAATACATCTGTCTAGTCTTTCCAAGTTCTATTTAATTTTATGTAGAAAAAAATTGAGTGAGTGGGGGGCCTTCAAATATTGTTGTGGGCAACTAGGGGGCCTTGAAGTGAAAGGTTGGGGACCATGGTTTAGGCTATTTGCTGGTGCATGATGATACTTTGTTCTGAACAACATCCTGACCACTGTTTGATCAACTGTTAGCTGGTCTGTAAGATTATTTACCAGTTAACCACTAATTTGGGCCAGTGAATTATCAGCTTTGACTAACACTGTACAAAATTGCTGTAGTTTTGCAGCAGTTTGCTGGTAACTTACTCTAGATTTATGTTTATTGAATTTATTAGCAACAGTTTGTTCAAAGAAAAATGAACATTAAACATTAACAAGTCTTCTTTTTTTACAGAATAAAATTATATAATAATACAAAGCATTAAAGCTGAAATCCTTTTTTTTTTTTCAGTTTTTTTTTCAGTTCCCAGAAACACTTTGAATGAGGCTGTTATTTTATAGTTTTTTCCTGTAAAGATAAAGTCTTGTTAATGTTTAATGTTCATTTATCTTTGATCAAACTGTTGCCAGTAAATAATATAAATTTACATCTATAGTAAGTTACTGGCAAACTACTAAGATCTTAAAACCAACTTTTACCTATAATTTAAGTTTCTAATGCTAAATTGTGCAGTAAAAATGTTTCTCAGTATTACAAAAACACTAGCACATTGTAAAGCATATCTTAAAAATGAAGGTAGGGGAGAGCGGGGCACATATTGTTTATATATCTGTCTATAATAGATAGGAATCCACACTGTATTCACTCATCCAGCCCTTTTTTAACAATAGTTCAATTATAAATGGATACAAATGTCTAAATATGTGAGAAAAAGCAGCACAATTATGACAAAACATTTTTTTTATATGTGACACAGTCTGTAATAACCATACTACAGTTTCAAAATCAAATTTTGAGATAATGAGCATCGAAGTCTGATTTTAGCCATTCATTTCATTATTATTTAAAGCTTTGACGTGACCTTATTCAATCAATATTAAAGATATGAACAAAAATACATTTGACACACGATTTTTGATAAGACAGGGACATTTATTTTGTTGGCAGCCAGCAATTATTAGTGTGTAGCCTATTTAAAACAACGCCAAGAATAACGCTTACGTTAGTGGTTTTCATATCACACAGTGTTACATTTAACCCCGCTATTTCAAAATATTTTCAAGCCCACCAAAAAAGTTTTATTAGTAAAACATGTATGTTTTAGTCAACACGACACTGATTAATATGACATAGCATTGGATTTGGTATCTTACACACCCAACTTAGAAACCCAAAAAAAACATATGATGAAAAAATGTACTTACATGCCACCAAAACACTCGTTCATCAATAACTCTCTGGAAAACATTATACATTTTCATAAATTTGATCGTCTTTGCCAGCGTGAAAAAAATACCAGAAAAACAAAGCGCTAAACCTTGTACAACAATGTAAACAGTCTGTGTTACAACTAACCCTGCGTTAGTTTTTGCCCTGCGCACCCCTACTTCATAAGATGCTCCTCTACACAGTAACTCAGTAGTTGAACTAGTGTTAACTGTGCAAAATGTCATGTGTTCGAACCCAGGGAACACACATGATGATAAAAATGTATACCTTTTAATGAACTGCACTATCACTTAGTATAAAAAAATGAATTTTTATCACAGCGATGCCATGAAATAACTCTTTTTGGTTCCCCAAAGAACCATTTTTTTCTACTACAAATAACATGAAGGGTTCTTCAGATGTTAAAGGTTCTTTTATGTAACCATACATCCAAAATGGTCCCTCTACAGTATGCCATCGTGTAGCACCATTTTTTACACGGTGCTAGTACAAGTACAAGGACCTTTAAAACGTACAGTATACTGTACAGTATACATCTACAATAACTAGAAGGTCTTGAATTCAGGTATCATGATTGTAAGTTTAAGTGAATTAATGCGTAAATCTATTAATAATTTAGTATTCTACTCTAGCTTTTACAACTTCAGTTCTTGATATTGGGTTTCTACCTATACAATGTGTGGGGATAAGACTGTATTAAAAGTCATCCAGAATGGCACATTTAATTCATTGACATCATTGTCTGGATGAAACTTCAATCGCATGGTTTCTGAAACTTTACATGCCCCACACAATGCAACTGCAGCCTGCCAATGAAAATACATGTTTGTTCTGCTTCTCCTCAGAGCTATCCAGGCCATTACCTATCCTGCTGGACTGAAGTTTTCCAGAAGACATATTTTTTTTCCAGGAGGTCTTATTTTTAAAGGATAAAACACATTGCTTTGTATACTTGCTTTATGTCACACCGCACTCTTAAAAATAATGGTGCTGTACAACCTTTTTCACTACAAAAAAACTTTTTTCTGTTTTATTTATTTGTGTACTATGTTTCATAGCTTGATTGGATTCAACCTGTCACATACGATTCCAGATTACATGTGTTATTTACGTAATATGGTGTCTTGTTCAGAGACAGTCAGATTGAGGCATTGTAGGACGTCACCCGACAGAGATGGAATGTGAAGATGACTGAATATGTCAGGGTGTGTCTTCCTATTGAGACATTGTGTGTGGGACGTAAGGCCATTGCTCCTGTCTGGTCCTTGATGAGGACCTCTGCTGTATATAGACCTTGCCCCATGGGTTCTCCTATGGTTGTCTGTGGCAGATCCGAACCGCACCTCTTTTCCAATGGCCTCGACGTTCCATAGGGAGATGAAGACTTTGCAAGCTCTAGAGATAATTTAGGAGGGGAGAACAAAAAGGGCGTCCGCTGTGTGATTGTTTATATGTGTTCATTAACTTACTCTTTGTGCTGAAATGATTCTCCAACACTGTTCAGGGATCAGTACAGTGTAATGTGTACAGTTGGCAGGGGGGCTTTGACATTAGGGAGGATATTCCTCATCTGTTGGCCATTGTTGGAGATAATGGGAGCCATATTACATCAACACTACATCATAGGCAGCCTTTGACCCCCAACTTATTTTCAGTGATGCCATTCTGTGGCACTCCCAAGACGGCAATCACTCGTGAGGCACAATGGGATAAACTTTCACCTCAGTCTCAGCTCAAAGTTGGTTCCTTTTTCGACTGACCAGGATTTGGGGGTGCATGTGTAACAAGTTTAGCAACCGAGAGCGACTTTGCCAAGAAAGCATAATTGAACACAAGCGTAGTCAATTAAGGGCATTTTCTTTGTGTTTGTGACCCTGTGCTCTGTATAATCTGTCAAATGATTTGCATTCGCTATAACCGAGTGGATGTTTGCACACTTTTTCCTTCCAGACTGGCAAGTGTGGAACTGAGTTTTGTTTTTTCTTAACAAGGCATGTTTATGAGATTTGTTTACAATGATATAATCAAAGCACTGCTGCAATGCATAGAGACTTCGCCCTGTCTGTGGTCGACTGTGGTAAAATGCAGATTTTGCAAGCTGTTCTGGAATTCCAATAGGTCAGCCTTGTAAGCTTCAAATAAATGTTTGTCAGATTCATTTCACATAATGGCTATAAAGAGGCTTGAGTGTATCTGTGCATTTACTTATGCATTTAAAGACACTTTTATCCAAAACAAATTAGTGGATAGCCTTCATTTTCCTGGGTTTTGAACCCATGACCTTGGTGTTGACAGCGTTTTATTCAAATTATAAATGAATAACTTTCATGTGGCTCAGCTGTGGTGCTAGCAATGCCAAAGTCAAGAGTTCCCTTTAGGGAAGTTGCGCCACTCAGCAGCCATCTTTGCAACTATTACAGCCATCCGAGACTACAGTCCTATTTACTTGAATATGGAAAGACAGATATCTCTTAAAGGGGACATATCATGAAAATCTGACTTTTTCCATGTTTAATTGCTATAATTGGGTCCCCAGTTCTTCTATCAAACTAGAAAATGTGGAAAAAACAGTAACTTAGTTTTGAAAAACCATTCTCTGCAAGCACGTGAAAAAATAGGTAATTGAAATTTGTCTCCCCCTGTGATGTCAGAAGGGGATAATACCACCCCTTAATCTGCACTATCCAACCACAACACTGCCATTTAGAGCAGAGATCAGCTCATTTGCATTTTAAAGGACACACCCAAAACGTACAGAGTTAACATTTTGATACTTAATTGGGATGCTAATTAGGCCAAGTAAACATGTAACTGCACTTTTCTTAACACGTTTTTGTTCCCCACGGAGGTCCATAGTAGTAATTTACTCTGTACAGAGAAAGCAATACCTCAAAGTGTTATGTGTGTACCCCCCAGACCGCAAAAGTTATTAGTTCTGTTAGACAGTGTCTAATGGTTTAACACCAGGGGCCTCAAACCAGCATTTTGCTGGTAATTAGAGGGCAGTGATTTAGTCCTGTGGAGAAGCAGGCCACCAGTGAGCTCACTTCCTCTCATCTTCTCACCCATAGTCACGGCTCCTCCTGAACAATGAGTCAACCCGGTGCCTGTGCAGCCTATGCCAGACAGGAAAACCCATCTGCCTTGCGCCCAGGCTCATCACGTGCCAACTGTGCATGGCATGGTTTCAGGTAAAACTGATTAAAGTACAACTACAAAGGAGAGTAAGTTGACTCCTGCTGGCTCTGCTGCTTGATCTTTATATTGCTTTTGCTTTTTACACACTGACTCAAACAAACAGTAAAGTTGCTGGAAAAGTATGTGAACCGTTTGTATCTACGTGAATTTCTGAAAGAAACTGTTACACGGTTTCTGATCCATACAGTCACTAAACTGATAGATACACACATAGTCGGGTTATTGGGAGACTGATGATGGACAGTTTATGAATTGTTCATAGTGTTCCTGCCCACACTGCAAAAAAAAAATATATATATATAATTATAATTATTTGGCCAAAAATTTTATAAATATATTTTAAATACATTTTATAGAAAGCAAAGCTTAATTAAATATATTTTTGAATTTAAAAATATATTTAGTTTTAACCTTCATATTTCTACATATAGACGGTTTAAGCAGTAACAACATAAACAAGTGGCTTTCGTGGTCATCATCACGTAACTTCCGGTAATCTCTGCGAAGAATAAATAACAGTCCATATATAAACATACAAATATATCAAATGAAAGAACAGACCCTCTACTTTCAAACAAAAAAAAAAAAAAAAAAAAAAAAATGGGGAAAAAGTTTTATCCTATCTTAATTTTTTCTCTTTTTATCACCTCTCAAATATGGGTAGAATTCTTAAAACATACCAAACATTGATCAAATAATGCATTTTTGTAAATGACTTTTGTTAGAGATCAGATTCAGAACGGTTATCAAAACATACACAGAGTTTAAAATTAACAAAATTAGTTTTTTTCTTCAGTTTTTTTTATAAATTGGGTAATTTAGCCATCTAGTGGATAATAGCGGAATTACAGATTACAGTAAAAACTTGTCAGATAACTCGTCAATGGTGGGGAAACAAGCGTGCCGCACAAGCCCTGAAAAGTGTAGCCAAAACGTCTCGATCGCCCCCCAGTGACTGGTCCTAGTATGGGTCATAAACCCAGCTCCCCCATGTTATTCAGTGAGACTTGAGTCCAACTAAACAATTTAATTACACCTCAATTATCTTTTTTCCGAAGCTGGTTTCTGTCATTTACTGCAGTTTTTATCACACTTAAAACATTCAAATGTTTGTTTTAAAAATAAATTTGTTATTAGTTAGTTATTATATGCACATTCTGTGAGAGCGAGGGCGGGGCCTTTATTTTGCGGCTTTGCTTTCTGCTCACTACTGCACAGGACTGGTCCCGAAATCGCTACTGCGCAGACTCAAGATGTCAGCGTCATATCGGGACACTGGCTGCTTCACTTTTCACCAATGAAAGAGAACGAACGGGCATCGTCCATCTTTTGTTACAGTCTTTGTGGGAAAAGAGTTATGTTTGAGAAAATGTTGAGATCTTGTGAGATTAAAGGGATTTTAATCTTTTCATTTACTTTCATGTATGCTAAATCATTCGTGACTTTTGTTCCTAGGTGTAGAATTTTTACATGCTCATAGACAAGCAGTTACTTAAAATGCTTTCAGAGAGATGTAATCATATTGTTATGGAATACAGGTGGTTTATATACTCTCATCCCAGATGTGGCAAGGTAAATGATTCAATGCCTGTCATCATTGATTGATTTTAATCATTGTAAAATGCTTCAGGGGTTCCATATGTGTCCTGGAGACCTGTGGTTCCCCCTTTACATGTCTCTCTATCTCTGCACTGTTTACACTAAAGCAAAATCCATGGTCAGATTAGTGTGTTCTGTCTAATCTCAAGCACTCCAACATTAGCGTAGAAGTCACTTTTAAAGGATTTTCTCTGAGCCATCTGATGCAGGTGTTCTGCAAAGATCAAAAGAGCCAAAAGTAACCCAGCTCAGATTGTGATCTGGTTTTATCCCATCATGTACATTGTAAAAATGCTTTCTGTCTCCAGCTGTGATTTGAATCCGTCGAACATGAATTTCCTCCACATGTTGTTCGGGCTCACGTGCTACTGGTCCTAAAAGAGGCTCTCATGGATACAGAGGATGACTGTAATCTGACCCCTTTTCATCAAACTGATATACGGCTGATTTAACAAAACTGTAAGTAAAGTCAGAGTCATTATTTTTCTGCTCTGTAGCGGGAACGTCTAAAGACATTTTATGTTTAGATGCATCTGATGATGTCTTTACCACGCTGCAAATATTTTCAACTTAAAGGGATAGTTCACCCAAAAATGAAAACTCACCCTCATGTTGTTCTAATCTTGTAAGTTTCCTCATTTTTTAAACACAAAAGAAGTTATTTTGATGTTGACAACATCCATTGACTTCTATAGTATTTGTTTTTCTACTATAAAAGTCAACGGGTAGCAACATGGTAACCATCTTTGTTCTCTTAATTTTTTGGGTAAACTCTCCCTTTAATTAAATGTATCTTGTTTTAAAGATGTTTAATAAATTGTATTGGAAAACAAGACAAACAAACATAGCAAGAAAAAAATATACAAGTTTACAACGAGTTTTGTTTGAACAGCTTTTATACATAAAATAAATAAAATGTTAATGCAATCCATATGTACTGTATATAGTGAATATGTTTGAAAGGGTTTAGTAAGTGCACATACAGTAATATAAATGGGTTGTAACTGTTTGCTGTAATATGGGGTCATCGGTGGAAAGAAGCAGTTACATTTCTTACGTATCCTTTGTCCGTCTTCCATCAAAACCACCAAGAGTCAAGCAACTGAGCAAACACAAAACAGTTTTTTGGATTGTGGTTCCATAGTTCATGCAGTGTTTCATTGAAAAAATCATCGTAATAAACTCAATAAATATAAAATATAAACCAAAGTGTAGCAGGCCCAAGTGATGTCAAACCTGTAAAGTTTGGACAGGAAATTGGAATCTCCAATCATCCTGGCATATTCCAGGGCACCTATTGCCAATCGCAAGACTGCCTCTAACAACCACAACCCTCTCCAACGTTGACGTCAACATTTTGAAAGTGAACAGAGTTATCCCCTGAGTGCGTGCAATGTCTTTGTTGCCCTGTGCAATGAGTGGGATCTCCCAGAAATTAGTGCGCTTTATAGCTTTTATATTGCCTAAATCTATTTAACACTAAATCCCTCAATTGAAAATGAGCCAAGAGTGTCTGTACAAGGGGATTATCCTATAATCTTTCAGAGGTTGAGAAACAGACGGCCCTTTAGAACATTATCTGGGGAACAGTTGTATAATTATAATTTGTAGCATGTATTTAAGCATTACAATGTTGATTTGAACCACATTACACGTGACTTAGGACATCTTTAACCAGGGGATAATGTTTATAATTACTTAGAGGTTACACTTTCGTAGCTCAGGAGACTTCTGTTTTAAAATAATATTTTTTAAATAAAGTGCTTTATAAATAAAGTGACATTGTATGCCTACTATATGTACATGACATTTTTAGGTTGAAATTGTGTTGAAAATTAAGTTGAGATAAGGTTGAAATTGCTAAACTTAATTAAAAAAGTTAAAAGTATTGTCAAACATATTTTGTTATGACTTATCAAATAAAATATTTTTTACAATGTGTAGTTCACAATGTTTGCATAGTTTAGAGTAGTACATTTTCTGTGGATTACTAGCCTTGAAATACCAAGACAACTTCTGGCAAATTTAGATTTGCTCTTCAAGTACGTCTGGCAAAGAGCCCATTTAAGCCTATTTCTATACCGTCAAAATCTCGGCACCATTCAGGCTTTACAAGATGACGACAGTCCAGCGACGGTGAAACAGATTTTGTACATTACAAAGATGGATGCCGCCGTGGAACATCACTCGTTCAAATCAGCTATCGCGTCTGTTTTGAGCGAATTAAACTTTTCTTTTCATTAAAACCCGAGCAAAGAACAACACTCGGAGCCTTCATATCTAAAAAAAGATGTTATCGCTGCCTTACTCTGCATACGTCGTCTCCTTCATCGCTCTGATTGGTTTTAGGTCTATCCAATTGCCCCCAGACGCATTTGAGCGACGTCTGTTGGTGACGCCCCTTTGGAAATTATTTGTCTATGAAGCTTTGCCAAACCATAAATCAGTTACTACTGAGAATGGTCTGGTTTTAACAAGGCTAGTGGATTACATGAAAGTATTAAAAATTTCAAGAATCTGTAGAGAAATGTTTGAGTTCATACTGAAATTTAAATGTAATATACCTTAAAAATGACTAAAATTGGTAAAACTTTAAAAAAAATGTTTTGGCAACTTAAATTTTCTCACTTTAAGTGAAAATCTTAAGGTGAAGAAACTTGATTCTTTTTTTTACAAAAATTGGTAACACCTAATCTTTTCCAAATCAAAATTTTCACTTAAAGTTGGAAAAAATAAAAATTGTTAGCAATTGATGATTTTTTTTTAAGTAAATCCCACTTTTACTTTTTATAGTGTAATTGTTTTGTAAACTTTGTTAAAATTCTTATTGAGAAACTATAGGAGACATGTGGGATTACTGCTGTCTTTTTCTTAGGATACTTCAGAAACACAATTTTTGAGATATTATCGATATCTTAATTACGTTTTCTTCTTCTTTTTTGGAATAACTAGATGTAAGATTACACCACCTAATATTTACTTGGTTTTACTACGTTGTACCTTCTTGGATGTAACCAGCTATCTAACTATTTCAGAGTTTCAGAAGTGATTATTTAAGTGCAACCATGGTCTGGACCACACCATCAGATGTCTGTTGAAGGGGGAATCCCACACCACTGGTCTGGCGTCTGCTCCGTGGCCGCTCAGTCACACCACTCTGGACCACAGTCATTAATCTTTGGGCTTTCAGGTTAGAGCCTCCTGCTGAGACCAATAAACATAATGCAAAGCAAATGCATAGTTAAGTTAGGTCAACTTGAAGCATGAGAATTTGTTTTTCTGAGGAGTACTCGGTATAGAGTTATTAGGTGCTTAGTTGACTTGAGGCATCAAGAACGTGGTTACTTAAAAATTCTTGGGCATGTTTACATGAAATGAGGGTGTGTAGGCAAGACTTGCTATATAAATTGTGGTTTGCATGTTTTCCAGGCCTTGTGTAATGCTTCTAATACGCCACAACTCTTATTGCCTTAGATTAAATAGCGGCTATGTATATAGTATACAGTGATTGATTGAAAGAGAAATGATATATGACATACATGTGACAATATAAACCCTTCCACAAAAACAGCTTCATTCCAACAGCTTCAGTGGTTCACTGCAAACTGTAAACACAACTCTTTAGATATGGGCTAAACCATTGAGCAAGAAAAGCATTAAGGTTTGCCACACCCATGTCTGGCTCGAGCCTTGAGGTATTTCTGACCGAGTTGTGAACAAAGCTTTTATCATAACAGGATTTAAGGAACAGTGATACACTGATACAGTGTACGTGCCCCCATACCATCCCTCAATCTGCGAACCATTAAAGAAGTGCTGTGTTGTCACGACTGAGTGATCTTTAGTGTCAGATAATGGCCGTTCTCAGATCAGGGAACAGGGATAAATGAGTGGATTTTCTGGTTGGGTTGACTCCAATATAACCTACTCTAGACCGACGATTTGTGTTGAGTAAATGTATCACAGATGCCTTGGTTAGACCCGACACTGGATGTCACACACGAGTGTCTCCACTTGGTATGTTAGGATCTTTCTTTTTTCCATACACAAATAAACATAGTTGGGAAGCTCAAAGAGGTTTTGGAATGGGGCTGAACGTCATGATTGTCACGGCTTTTTCAATGGTAAGCCACTGAGATACGGGATAAGCTGACAAACTAGATCCAGAAGGTTCAGATAAATGGCGTCTTTCCGTGTTGTGACATGTATTCCCTATTGATAGAAGGATTTGCTGAATGTGAATGAGCACTGTACCCGTCAGCGTTTACTGTATGGGACACACCCAAGCTAAGGATTCCCTGTCATGCATTTGAATTGTGAAGGGTTACTTATAAAATATATGTTTTCTGCTATTCTAATATGAGTGGCTGTGGTTTTTGGTCTAAGCCCTGATTCTCCAGAGCTTAAGTCACAAATTCTTTGAGAGCCCTTCTGGGAAAAGAAGCTTAAACCATCCTGAAGCTAGTCTGCTGGTCTTAGCTGGTTCATTCTGGTCTCCCAAAGAGGCCAACATGGGATAGTTTAGGTGATCTTTCAGATTGACAAAATGGATATAATGCCCTAAATTCCTATAATCCAGCCAACAGGCACCTTGACGAGGTTTGGAGACCAGCAAACTAGCTACTCCTGCTAGAAGAACCATTTTGGTCTGTATGGATGTATAAAGAACGTCTAATGTCTGAAGAAACTTTCTGTTAAACAAAAGGTTCGTTGGACTATAAAAAGTAAGAAAGAAACGGTTCTTTTAAGAACCTTTGATTGGAAAGTTATTTGGGGAACCAAAAATAGTTCTTCTACGGCATCGCTCTGAAGAACCTTTTGTAGCACGTTTATTTTTAAGAGCGTATGTTTCAGCAGGCAGAATAAAGAATGAAGAAAGAACCATGTTATTAACAAATCTTCCATCTCTCTGTTAGTCAGACTGGATAATATGTTGAGGTGGTCCAGGTGTTCCACTATTGCAGGAGTGGCACTGTTTACCATTTGAACTTGGTCAAAAAGGTCAGTTTCTTCCTCGTCGCATATATTGTCTGGGGTTGTTTTGTCAAATTCCTCTGTACTTCTGTCAAACATTCCTCTTCCCTCATCGCCTACTCTTTCTCTTGTTTCTCATTAAAAGTTCAGGGGGAGAAAGCGGGAGAAAAAACACTTGTTTGGGGCTGGCCCGCCCGGGGCTCACGCTCTCTGTTGTGGGAAGCAGCATGAGCGGTTAATAGAGGGAGGTCTCAACCAGGGGGAGATGACACCCACGTTTTCAGTGAGCCTGTCAAAGGACTAAGGTACTGTACTGTACTGCATACAGCTGACACTTTGTTTCTTCATGACGTCAGGACATTAAATGGCAAGAATCGTGACCTTATGGACCAATAGGGTCACTCAGGTGATGGGGTAGAGAGGAGCTGAAATGCAGCGAATGCTTGCTTTATTGCCCTGGCTGGACCGTTTCCCGACCTCCTGTGTCTCATCGTGAAACAGAGCAGACCTTACTTACATGAAAAGCTATAGTGACAGCACCTGGTTGTTATTTGGCCTAATGGACTGGGAGCTTAACTCACCAGCGAATGAATCGACTTGGGGGGGCTTGTTTGTTGCACATTCACCCGCCACCTATTGCCTCTCTCGTTGGGTCTCTGTCTCTCTCTCTTGATCATTCTTGCCTTTGATTTTCAAGTTTTATTATTTAAAGTGTGCCAGTATTGTGCCCAGCATGCCTGATCCCTCAGGAAACAGTGACTCTCCTGGCATCATACCTTAGAGTGTATCACCTTTGGCTGGTGTGATGTCAGCTCCATCACCAGATTAGTTAGTTCAGTTAACACTGCTATCTAGCTAAGCACTGTATATTAAATTTTGCAATGCACTCATGCAGTATGTTCCCTCCAGTTAAAACAGGGAGTGGTCAGAGTTTGTGCCATGGCCATATGAGGTATGGTGCTTAAAATCCACCAATAACTCGCACATACAGTCCCCTCCTTCTCCGGCCGCTGACAGACAGCAGATCAGAACATGTGCACACAGAGATACATACTTCCTCAAGCGGTCCTTTTAGTCGAGACTCGCTCTTCTGATGTGTGTCAGCGTTTAGATACAGAAAATATCGACCTTCTCTTTTTCTCCCAAGCGGTTTTCCAAAGTGTTTCTGGGGTCTGTAGAGAATGCTGACATGAGATTTCCTGCCAGCGTTTTCCTGTACAGAGAACTAGTACTTGATTCAAAATTATTTTTTCAGAAAAAGAAAAAAACATTTGGCAACATCCATCATTGCTTCCTTTAGGACTGAGCTCTTCGCGGACACAGCTCGTATGTTGAAAAATCGGAACGGTCCATTTGATTATTCCTTAACCTTGTTCTTCCCTCTTATATCCTGGGAGAGAGGCCGTGCCTCTTTCCATTGTAAAGTGGTTTAGATTACACAGCCTCATTGTTGATTTCTGACTCTTTCATCCTTTGGAACTAAAATGACAAACACATTTCTCTTTCAACTCACAGAACACAGTTCATTTGTCATATCTTGCTTGGATCTCTCTCTCTCTCTCTCTCCGGGCCTGCCATGAAGATATAGCGTCTCAAAGGGGAAGCAGCTTTGCTGTGTAGTCAGTGGCCCTCAAAAAAGATATTTGTGTATCTAATATTCAACATATGTTTTAATGTTCTGACTCTGCAAGTCTTTACAAAATCATTTTTTCTCATTTAGTCAAGAACAGCAGAGGAACAAAAACAAAGATTTGCCTGTGAAACATATCATATTTGGGTAACTCTTTACAATAGAGTTGTATTTATTAACATTAGTAAATGCATTAACTAACATGAATGTCCATACTATTCATGTTAGTTAGGTTAGGTTGGGTTAAACTTTATTTGTCCCCGAAGTTAAATTGGTCTTGGGCAAAGTGTGTTGTTCTGAACAGACAATAAAATAAAACAAAAATAAATAATAGTAATAATAATAATAAAAAACAAAAATACAACAATGTATAAACCCAAAATGTAAAGTGCATATAATGCAAAACACAAAGTTCTAATAGTTTCCATTGTAAAATGATGGATGTGCACATGGCAAATGTTCATTCTGCATGAACTAATGTTAACATTAATTTTTAAATATCTTCTGATATGTATGAGTAAATGCTGAACACGAATAATTACTAAAATTAGTAAATGCTGCATAATTAGTGTTTATTGTTAGTTTATTTTAGATAATGCATTACCTTATTTTAAAGGAGACATATTATAAGACTTTTTTAAGATGTATAATAAGTTTTTTATTAGTGTATATGTGAAGTTTTAGCTCAAAATACCTCACATATAGTTTATTATAGCAGTGGTTCCCAACCTTTTTCACTTCAAGGACCCCTAGTTGCCCACAACAATATTTGAAGGCCCCCCACTCACTCAATTTTTTCCAAATAAAATTAACTACAGTATAGCTTTGAATGACTAGACATATGTATATTCCCTACTAAAATTGAAAATTTAAAAGTCATTGTGAGCCCCCCTTGGAAATCTGCTGAGGCCCCCCCCAGGGCCCCAGCCCCCTGGTTGGGAAACAGGTGCGAGCAAAAATGTACAATTTTTGGGTGTGTCCTTTTAAATGTAAATGAGCTGATGAAATGCAAACACTGATCGCCATGATGGTGGATTGTTGAAATTTTATTATAATAAAATCCCCTTTTGACATCACATTACTGGGTAGTTATTTTTCACATTTTCTACGTTTGTGGGGAACATAGACTTGTGGGAAGTTATAGCACTTAAACATGGAAAAAGTCACATTTTCATGATATGTCCCCTTTAACAAATACAACCTTATTACCCATATTAGTTACATAGTAGTAATTAGTTAAAAATAACAAACATATTAATTTCCAAAAAGGCAATACTTTATATTTATATTAATAATATTTTATACAGGAGTCAAAATTTTACGAAACAATGAACCATCTGTCAGATGATCTTGATGCAAGTTTAGGATGGATGCAGCATTTCAAATGTTGAAATACTGTATAGATGGACCCATTCTTTTGCTAATGCTACGAAGGTATCTCTGGACCCAATATACAACATATGTTCATGTTCTGACTCTGGAGGTCTTCATGAAATTATTTTTCAAGAGCTTGTGAAAGTGAAAACAGCAGAGAAACAAAAACAGAGATCTGCCTGTAAAACTCTGACTGACAGAAACCTCCAGCTCAGCATTGGTACGCGCTGCCTCCTTTAAATCAAAGCGCCGACAAAGAGACCAAGCAGTGAGTCAGACGCTGGAGGTAACGCAATTTCCATGCAAATTCTTCATGCTTAATAAATCCAAGTTGCTGAAAACCACCCTTCGCAAGTGGTGATGGGCTCGCTCGCACGCCTCTTCTGAACTGTCTTTCCATTCCCCTGCTCGCTGTCTCTATGTTTAATAGTTGAAACTTGAAGAAAAGAATCAATAAAACATTACATTTCATCATTTTTTCCATTCTTTAATTTTCACCACAAAGCTGACATGTTTTAAGAGGTGCAACCTAATATTGCCTGAACTCCAGGACCCACCACAAAGATCTCTGGGTAACGGCAAGGGGAGGAAGTGTACAGACAGGAAAACGGGCGTGTGTGGAAAAGCACACTACACTTGGCTTCAGCGCGCCCTTAAGTAACAACACATGGTGACGGAGGAATCCTTTTATTTGATGGGTGCGGGACAACCGCCCGAGCTCGGGACCAGAGATGGGAATGTTGTCCTGTCGCTCCGGACACTTGGCTACCCGGGGTTCATGTCAAGGAACTGATAAGACTGGCCGTTCTCAGTTCCTTTCCATGTTCTCATCTCGGAGTAGGCATCACAATGGCTATGATTCATGGCGTAATTCCGCCAGCTACTGACTTGGCTCCCGCTCGCATTTGGGAAGAATGTGACCTCACAATACTGTTCTTTCAAAGGCCTTTGCTTGTCTGTTCTTCTCCCAGACCGGGCCTGAAGCATGCCTCTGTTCCTGGAGAGGGGTAGAGGAAAGTGGGGAGGAAGAAAGAAAGAAATAGTGGAGAGAGTGAGATGGAGAGTGTGTGTGATTGTGTGTAAGGAGGTTGTTTTCATTCCAAAGCAAAAGCATGCATGTACAACTTAATTCCTGTCATTCACAGTACATGACATACACTGTCAATAGACCTCTGCATGTCATAATGCTCATAATCACCTATGCAATTGAACCACTTGTCTGCTCAAATAAATAAAGAAGAAAGGTTATGGCCCCTGTTTCTGATGGCTGACACGGCTGTTCAAGTTAAAAAATAATTTATGCAGGTATTAAATTACAGTTTTTACACTTTCAAATTGAGGTACCATTACTGTGCCAAGTAACCTGATTGAATCACAAAGTCAGTTTTATGTACACATTTTTTAATCAATTGTTGGGTAAAATATGGACAAACCTGCAAACTACTGTAACTTATTCAGGGTTTTTCAGTCTAAAATGCTGGGTTGTTTCAACCCATGGTTGGGTCAGATATTGACTTTTATGGTTCTAGCTTAATTTAAACCAACAGTTGGGTTTGTCCATATTTTAACAAAAAATTGTCAAAAAGCTGTAACTGGGGCAGTACCCTCCTAATTTTTAGGTGCAGATGTGAATACATTTGGCACCACTACATAACTTTTAGGTACTAATTACTGTGCGTTCACACCAGCCGCGGTAGAGGCGGCAAATACACACTATTTGCGCGTAGTTGAACGCTTGAACATTTTGAGTTTACTCTCTTCATTCACACGTGAAATTCTAGTCATTCGAGACATTCACGGGAAAATCCGCTTCATGGGAGGGGCTTCTGCGACTCCGCTTGCTCCCTATAAACACGTCACTACCAGAGCAAGCTCCTGATTGGTTAACGTGGCACGGATATCCGCCAAAGTTCAAATTTTTTTAACTCGCACATTTCCCGCAGCAACGCTCAATTTGGGCAGAACGCGTCACCCGCGCCGCAGGATGGCTATTCACGTCTTTGCATTGACTTAACATGTAAAACACTCACGCTTGTCGCCTCTTCCGCGTCTGGTGTGAATGCCACATTAGGGCTGTCAATAGATTAATCATGATTAATAGCATACATAATAAAAGTTTGTATTTGCATAATATATTTGTGTTTATTGTGTGTAATTATTTTGTATATATAGACGGTTTCAGCAGTAACAACATAAACAAGTGGCTTTCGTGAAATGCACGTAACTTCCGGTAAACTCCGCTAAGAATACATAATAACAATGTCCTTTTGAGTAATTTATTTATATAACAAGCAAAATAAACAACATGTAGATTACATAGAAAACCAAAACATTTGTTATTTTCCACGAGGTATTTGTTCAAGAGTTCAGTTTAGCAACTAGTCAGAACAATAAACAAACAGCAACTGACAGTAAAGTTCTGACCAGACGCGCAATGACGTCACTGCACGTGCGTCTGATAAAAAATATATTTATATCTATCTATCTATCTATCTATCTATCTATCTATCTATCTATCTATCTATCTATCTATCTATCTATCTATCTATCTATCTATCTATATATATATATATATATATATATACATGTGTATTTATATTCAAAATAATTTAATACAGTGCACACTAGGGTTGTGCCGATAGCCGATATCATCGTCCATCGTGATGGTTGACTGACATCACGATGGAGAGACACCATCGTAAAACCACGCCCCCACTCCGCTGCGAGTCGACACACACTAACTCTCTTCTATAGACTATAGTTAACCTAAAATCTTTGCGGGAATTGCTCTATAAATTAAATTGAAAATATAACTAATACATATATGCTATTTTAAATACTGTAGTCTGTGCCTGAGACGTGACGTGTGTTAGTCTGTGAAATATCCTGTCAGGCATTTGATCTTGACATGATCATGTCTTTTTACATGTTGTACATTTAACTTAAATATTTATTTTTGTACAAGAAAACAGTATTTATACATTGTTAGAAAACATTATTAATAATTTATTAGTAGCCTTTTGTAATGTGTCGGGAGATCGTGCTCATTTTTACATGCTATGTGGCTACACTGCACTGAAGTGGCAGTTTAAGATATAAACTCAGAATTCAGCGAACCCCAAGAACAAGAAAACGGGAACACCACTCCGACCGAAACGCGGGATTTACATACAAAGACCATGTTTAAATTTTGATGTTTCTGGCCAGAAATACCAACTTGTTCACTTTGTCTGGTTTTAATAAACTGCGGATTGAGGTGCTGGCTGCTCCCCGCGGTGCCGGAGATCTGCTCTGACGGAGTACTGGTGGCACATATGCACAGATATTTACGTGCAGCCTATTGGAAAGTGCGAAGGGAGTCGTTGGGTTAGTAAAATAACGAATTCATAGCTTTTAAATAGAAAAAAATACGTTAAGAGATTAAAAAGTGCTTAAAAGTGCACAACTCTTCTTAAGTGGAATAAAGCTACTTTTCCCCTTATGTGCAACCTATTTGAAAGAGTCATTAGTTGGGTTAGTAAATTAATAAAATTATAGCTTTTAAGTACAAAATAGTATTTATGTAAAAATATATATTAAAATAAAAAGTGCACATCTCTTCTTAAGTGGAAGTAATAAAGTAAAATAACGAATAATAATTATATAACCTAATAACGAATAATAACGAAAAATTTAAATACCCCCCGCCCAACGATATCATCGTCCATCGCGATGGTTTAACGTAACCATCGTCAACTGCCAATTTAGGGGACATCGCCCAACCCTACTGCACACACATATATTATGCAAAAACAAACTTTTATTTTGTTTGCGATTAATCGTAATTAATCTCTTGATAGCTCTAGTACTAATATGAACACCTTTAGAGACAAAGATGTACTTCTTGAAAGAGTACTCCAGTGACAGTTAGGGACGATTTTTGACCTTTTTCCCCAACCATGTACTTAACCATGGATTGAAACAACTCACTTTTATAGTATAATTATTATTCTATATCAATATATCAGTAATTCAAAAGTAGGCCGAAAATATTTGTGTGTTTTATTCACATTGCTTCATACTGTGCTTCATCTGTTTGACATTTTCAATGGGATGAAACAAAAAAGACCGTAATTTGTAGTTGTCAGATCAGATTTTTCCAGAAGTCAGTGTTTTGACTGTTTCTTGGTCATCGACATTAGCCATTCATAAACGTCATAAAATATCCATTCTTCTCAGAGTTTTGATTGAAGTCTCCAGTCGTTTTCCAAACTGGATCAATTTTGTATAATCACACTACCTTTAAAGTTGGTTTCTTTCAAAGTCTGAAATGTTTGGCACAGACGCAAACAGGCCTTTGTCCAGCCAGCCCAGCAGTCAGGTCAAAGCTCCCAGAACACTCTTAATAAAAAACAGCCCACCCACAACAAACTCGTATTTCACGATCTCAGCAGGACTTTATAAATATATCAGTCCAGTGTTTCTCAATCATTTTTTTAGGTATGTTACTAATCTGACACTGTACTTGAGGTTCTTCCAGGAGGAAGACTGAAGAAGACTCCGAGTCAGACGTGTGAGACGATGATGTGTCTTCTTTTCTCTGATCCGTAGACCACCAACCACGGGCAGCTGACCCTACTCAATACATGTAAGAGGATTTTGGTTCTCTAAAACTTCAAGCATTTAAACACATCACAGATGCACACATAATACATAATTGACAATCTAAAATGTGGACGTTCCAGCCTGTCACTTACTATCTGGGTCATCCTGATCCTCCAGACAGTGTTGTGTCAAGGCTTCATCAACACATCTACCATAGCCAGCCGAAACCACCACATGATTTGTCATCAATCTCTATGCAGACTGTATATGTTCAATCTCAATACACTCATTCATCTCTTTCTTATAAGGCATCATGCCTTACAACATCTCTGACTCATCTCTTCCATATAACATTAAAATTGTTTGTGCAGAGGTTTCATTATTTATGCATAGTAACTTTACAAATGAGCACCTTCAATCAGCACAGACCAAACAGTTTTTTTTAAGTAAGAGTGAAATGGAAATATAAATTGCATGCCCATTTAAACTGTTTGTTTTTTCTTTCCCTACATTTCTCTGAGCAACAAACTGAGACTTTTTGGGCGGACGATCAATTTGGCAAGGGAAGAAAGAGTTAGCGAATCAAGAAAAAATGTCTCAATCTTTCAATTCCATACCAAGTGCACACCCCTTGGATTTAAAACAGTCCTATCAACACATCACACACTCCATTTACTTGGTTAGACACTTTGCTAAGTAAGCTGATTTCCTGCAATTGTCTCCTTTGCTAAAAGAAAAAAAAAAACTGGCCCTTGTAGTCAAAAAAGCAAGACATATAGTCAAAACAATAGCACTGTATAAGAACTTCCAAAAATAGGGCCAGCAAACAATATTATAGTTTGTCTAAACAAAATTATTTTTAGCAAGCTAAAGTATCAGTTGACTGTTTACCAATGTAAATTGATGAATAAGCTGTTTTCATTGAGAATAAAGATGTATGCGTTACACTGTAAAATTCAGAGAATCTGGGCTTTTGGGCTGCCAGACAGCTGTTGGGGGTGGAAACATTTGGCATTGTTGAAAGTCTCAAAAAAGCACGTCGGCTTTTTAGAAGTGATGATTCCAAGATCCGCCTATTCATTCTTATCTCGGCCAAGAATGAATGTTTGATATATAGTGATATTGAAAGTTTATCAGCGCTAGACTAGGCTGTTTGGAATCATAACATATGTCTGATATGGGGTTAATAGATTTTCTCATGAATAAACTAATTACACAAAGCTGTCAAATATTTTATAATTTTGGACAGCATTGCATTAGTAACCTTCATTTAGAAACAAAGTGCTTAAGTGTAAAGACTTTAGTGAATGTTTTTCCTTTTGTTTGCATCAAAGCTTTGCTGTAAAATAGTTGGGAAACTTTAAGGCCAATGTAAGAAGATTTACAGATGGTCTGTAGTCTTTTTAAAGGATTGTTTTTGTTCAAGGCTCAAAAATGAAGTCTATGTTACAAAAAACTTGGTCTCCGAATACAGCATGCATAAGGCATGCTAGAGGATCCGTACATTAGATAACATCCATTGAGAAAGATTATTAGTCAGAATTTTTGCCTTGGTTTTCAGTAAAAAACTGTAAAGTACACTGTCAAAAATAAAAGTACAAAAGCTGTCACTTTCAAATGAACTTATCTTTGAAGTACCAATATGTACCTTTGAGGTACTAATACGCACTCTGTGTATTGCCAGTGACAGTTTTTGTACTTTTATTTCTGAGAGTATATGTAAACATCCTTAAAAAAAATTAAAAATCTTTATTTTTCGCTGAGCAATTTAAGTTTTAAGTTAATTTATCTTGTGCCATATACACTCACCTAAAGGATTATTAGGAACACCTGTTCAATTTCTCATTAATGCAATTATCTAATCAACCAATCACATGGCAGTTGCTTCAATGCATTTAGAGGTGTGGTCCTGCTCAAGACAATCTCCTGAACTCCAAAGTGAATGTCAGAATGGGAAAGAAAGGTGATTTAAGCAATTTTGAGTGTGGCATGGTTGTTGGTGCCAGACGAGCTGGTCTGAGTATTTCACAATCTGCTCAGTTACTGGGATTTTCACGCACAACCATTTCTAGGGTTTACAAAGAATGATGTGAAAAGGGAAAAACATCCAATATGCGGCAGTCCTGTGAAAATGTCTTGTTGATGCTAGAGATCATAGGAGAATGGGCCGACTGATTCAAGCTGATAGAAGAGCAACTTTGACCGAAATAACCACTCGTTACAACCGAGGTATGCAGCAAAGCATTTGTGAAGCCACAACACGCACAACCTTGAGGTGGATGGGCTACAACTGCAGAAGACCCCACCGGGTACCACTCATCTCCACTACAAATAGGACAAAGAGGCTACAATTTGCACAAGCTCACCAAAATTGGACAGTTGAAGACTGTAAAAATGTTGCCTGGTCTGATGAGTCTCAGCATGATATTGCATCACAAAGCTCGAATCATTTCAAATTGTTTTCTTACACGTGACAATGAGTTCCCTAAAATGGCCCCCACAGTCATCAGATCTCAACCAGGTAGAGCATCTTTGGGATGTGGTGGAATGGGAGCTTCATGCCCTGGATGTGCATCCCACAAATCTCCATCAACTGCAAGATGCTATCCTATCAATATGGGCCAACATTTCTAAAGAATGCTTTCAGCACCTTGTTGAATCAATGCCATGTAGAATTAAAGCAGTTCTGAAGGCGAAAGTGGGTCGAACACATTATTAGAATGGTGTTCCTAATAATCCTTTAGGTGAGTTTATGTTTAGTTATCTTTACTTGAAAAAAAAAACAGGTTCTTAGCAAAATGATTTTTTTTGCGGTGGTCACTAAAACATGGGGCAGGTCCCCAATGGTGTGACTAGGCAAATAAACATTTTAGATTTTTTTTATTTAATTTATCTTGTGCTGGAGATGTTTTTACTTGAAAACAAAACAAAAACTTGTCATTTGGAAAGTAACTTTTTTTGCGGTGGCTAATAAACATGAGGCAGATCCCCAGTGGTGTGACCTCAGAGCAGTGCAGAACAGCCCTGTTAGTCACATGGAGTCATTTTCATGAAGCTGTACAAATAAAAATACAAATATAGTAGCAGATGATGTCATTTAATACTGTGAATGTTTTTTGTGTAACTCTTGAGAAAAGATTGTCTGAGCTTGTTAAAAGTCTGAATATGTGTCTTTTATAGAACCCCTGGCCATAATTGCTTGTAATGTAACATAGAGTTGAGCTGGCAAACGGCATATGAACAACATTGTGGCCGTTTCACTGACTCTTTATACGCCTAATCAAATTACTGTATGTTGTGTTGTATGTTATTCCATAATTCCATATAAAGTACTTTGCAAAAGTCTTAGGCCACCACCACCAGACTTGTTGTTTTAGAAGTTTTAATGTCCATCCATATTTATTTTTCAATCTGTTTTATTAAGATACAAACAGAAAATACAGGAAATATGTACAAAAAAAATTTCTTTAGGCATCGTGACCTCTCTTGGCACTTAACGCATCTTGAGCGTTTTTGAGCAGAATGAAGTAAAAAAAATTATTGTCTTTAAAATGAGAAATTTGGATTTAATTTTATTTAGGTTTAAGAGATCCTGAAGTTTCCTGCTATTGCTCAAGTGGAAGGGGAGTTTATCCTAAAAACTTGACACATCAGTTTACATTTTTATACAGTTTTTAATACTATATACACATTTCCTGTATTTTCTGGATCTATTCTATTAAAGAGACTAAGAAACAATTATATATGATCACTATAACATTGCAAAAACAACAAATCTAATTCTGGCATGATGGCCTAAGATTTTTGCACAGTACTGTATATTTGTGTTGTTTAGAGTCATAAAAATATTGCATGGTTCTGTGTGTGCATATCGTGTATAATCATACAATGTCATCACCTTAGGTTTGTTTGCTGCTAAGATTATAATTGGCTAATGCATTTTATTCGGAAACATGTACCAGTACGTGCACTCTGCAGCTGTTTAATCCTGACTTCACAGATTCAACTGTGCACATCTGTTTAGTCAATCAATGACACAGTCACTGAGTCAATGTCTAATCAAAAGAGCTCCCTCAAGAAAAGGAAGACACTACAAGATGAAGATTTCTTTTTTTAATGAAAGTACAATGTAAAAAAGGAAGCCCAAATAGGGCTACTTAATATGAACTTGGGTTCAGTGTTAGTGGCCAGACTCACCAGGGGTGGCAAATTGTCATTGTTTTAAGTATAATGTTAGTTATTTTTGTAGACTGTGACCAACGTTGGCATTTAGTTCCTAATGCCTTTCTAATTGTTTAACTCAGTAAGTGTTAATTGAGCAATTCAATCCCTCTGTGGATTTATGGCAGCTTCCAGATGGGTAGGCCAAGAATCATGTTGACTTGCCCCAGAGCAATTCCTCGAGTAGGCCAAGACCACAGAGAGAAGAGCAAAGGTCAGTTTGCTACCATAAGAAGTTCAAGCAGTACTTTCATTTCATTTCCGTTTATGATAGACTCGAGTTTAGTGCATAAATCATTCTTATTTTTGTTGCGCTTTTCGATTTAATTGAATATAAAATAAACGTCAACATTGAATCCAACATCTACATTCATGTTTTACAGATTAGATTATGCGTGTTTGGTTTGACATGAGATTTCATTTCATTTAATTCTTAACCTTGTTTTATGTGGAAACATGTCATTTCACCTATTTACTAAATCTCTCACACATTTTTAATGCAGATGTATGATGGAGCATGTGAGTCCCTCTACTCTTTAGTCCGCTTTAACTCAAAAAGACGAAATGCTCTTTTCTCAATGCATCACTTTTAACACTAACCTTAAAATATAGCTTGAACCTAGAAGGTCAGTGAATATTTATTAAATACAATAATGCAACTGCCCCTAACTTATAATTTATGATTTCATTTTCAATGACTCCCTATGGAAGCTGATTGTTTGTGGGTTAGTGGGTCAAAGTCAGCTAAAGGGTGGCCCATCTGTGATGCTTTCACATCTGTAGGCTCTTAATACTGCAATCCTGCACTGTCACACACTTAAACTTGTTTACAATACAGTACACGCACGATATACTGGCCAAAACTGGACTGGATCTGCATATCTTGGTGTACTATGTGAAATCGTACTAAGGAAACTCAATGTTAATGTTTATAATTGTTTTGATCTGTTTGATTTATCATCACATGAATGGCAGCTAAGCCTTTGACAAAGTTTGTGATATACATGTAGTTGGTAAGAAACGGTTGTCTGGTTTAATTAACCAGTGTGGCAAAGTTTTCTCTTCTTTGAAATCCTGCCTCTTTCGTGTGATGAAACCTCAAAACTTTCTGTGGTTTTTAAAAGTTTAAAATGCCTAGCTCTGCGTGCATTAAGGTGACTGTTCTGATATGGGGGAACTTTAAGATTTACTCACCCGACACCGAGTGTGTGCTAATGGGTTTGTGTTACGGTAATAAATCACCAGCGTCCATAAACTTGGTTGAGACAGAACATTTACGAGCACTTTACAATTCCTCACCTGTGCCAGAATCTATCATTCACCCACGCTGCCAACTGGCATGCCAAGCAAATCGTGAATGTATCCTTTGAACGTGTATATCTCAAACAAGAGTCTTCGCACGAAGAGGTGGAGTAGTCATCCACGACGATAATGCATGCATGTTATGAGTGGGAGGGCTGTTTCGTCCAGCTGTTTTTACACCAATACTACAGTACTTTATATCAATCACTTAAAAGTAATCGATCCCTCACGTGTAAAGTTATGTTTCCAACTTCAATTATATTTGGACGTTTGTGTAAATTGCCTAATTTTTTAATTTAACCATCTAGCAAGCAATGCGGTTTGATAAGAACTCTTTGAATCAAGATCTTATCTCATTTCTTTTTACATTCTCTTGAGGGAACCCGAGCAAGCACAATAAAGGAAAGTATTTTCCATGTCACATACCAGACAAGTCGATTTTTTGGTTCTATTGCTGACAGTCCAGGTAGTGCCGGCTCAGATATTACTTTTGAGCGACACCGAAACAATAGTTCAAAGGAACAGCGCTGGCATTTGATCCATTGTCCTGACAGGGGTTTAGTAGACCACCACCCACAGAGCATCATCTTACCCCGACGAAAGTGAGCGAGTGAGGTTTTCTCCGACTAGATTAATTGCAGGTGAGCCGTATCAGTGGGCTTGAGTGGGTGACGGTAATCCACGCACATTGTTCTCGACCTTTGATATTGTGATTTGTCGATGATTTCTTGAGTTGGTATGCACATTGGTTTATTTGTGTCATGTGGAAATGTGTGGGACTATAAGGTCTATAAGGTTGGCTTGATTCTGGTAGAGGAATCTGTCTTGCACATGTGTCTGGGTATCTTCAGGCTTTATTCATTCATTCTTCATCATCCTTTGATGTGATTTGATGGAGGGCCTGTTCGTCTGTGTGGTCTAAAAAGGTATGACCCAGGCAAAGTTCTTAAGACCTGCTATGCATCATCAGATCAGATTTTTTAAATCTCTTTTTCTTACTCACACATTCAGGCTCTCAGGGAGATTAAGGAATCTTCCAGTAGTAATGAACAATGATCATATGACAGGATTAGCCTCCCGACAATGTTGACAGTAATAATGTAAACTAAACGCCTTTTGTAGATTTCTTGGTAGTGATTATTACTTCTGCTGACAATGCACAGCACACACGCACACATTCACACACGGACAAAGCTCGGTTTAGACTCACCATTTTCACACAGTAGTAATGCTGTTCATCATATTTTCCTTGTCAAACATGTAGCCATTAACAAAATCCTCTTTTGGATTGTAATTGATCTTCACACAGTTTTTATGATATGATGCAGTGCCCAATGGCAGTTAATAACAAAAGAGAATAAGAGAACAAGCAGTTGGCTGCTATACAGTTTCAATCCGTGGGAGCCATGCACAATGTTCCTGTGCTTTAATTACTGGTGGCTATTCTCAGAGTCAACCCAACACCGAAACTGTGTTTACAATGCAATTTAATAAACCCAGTCGGAGGTTTTTGTTAGATCTGAAGAAGAAAAACTTGGGAGAACCTAGGCTGTCTTGTCTTCTGATGTGAATGTAATTCATTAGTGTTACAAATTTGCAGTGCTTGTGTTCACTTGTACTCACTGAAATGGGTCATATTTCGAGTATGTAGGCCTATACTTGACAAACATTTCACTTTCTAAAAAACTGTGATTTTTTTTCTGTAAATGATTATATGATCGTTTTAGTCCTATTCATATCTCATATGAAAATGACGACGAGTTTCAGCTCTGTCCCATCTTTTAGTGCTTATTTAGTGCCTTTTTTAAGTTTGATTCTGATTTCTAATTGTAAAAACCTGGAATTGCCCAATGCCATCTCACGAGAATTCGTACATATTTTACAAATTGACTAATTTGTAGTAATTCATACGACCACATTCGTAAGTTTTGGTACGTTTTGCCTTGGCCCCTGTGACGTTGGGTGTGGGGTTTGGTTTTATTGCTGTTTTTTTTTCATGAGAATTGTACGATTTTGCACGATTATCTTTGTATGAATTGATACGAATTAGCCAACTTGTAAAATATGTATGGTTTCTCATGAGATCAGGCTGAATTGCCCCGTTACTGGTAAAATATGAGTTGTAACAGTAGTCCCTTGCACACATACTGTACAGTACTGATAATTGAATGGTAAATTGCAGTTAACAGGTGTGTGAACAAAATATATAGATTACCAGCATTTAGAACGGACAACGCCAGACCACGCGGACAGCTTCGGGCCATACATAATGTTTCGATACAGATGACGCGTTTAACCCCGCACTGGTTACAGACGTTTCCACACACACACACACACTGCTTATAAGTCAAGCACATCTGAAGTTAACATCCACATTTCTTCAACAAAAATTAGGGATGCACCGATATGGAAATTTTGGCCGATACCGATAACCGATAACTCTTTATATTTGGGGGCCGATAACCAATATATATATATAGGCCAATAAATATTCATATTAATTTCACAATGAAAAACTCCCAGACCGCAGACATCTTGTTTTTGCGCTAGACTAGCATACTCTTCTTAAGCCCGCAACACGTGTCATCTTCGTGCTATGTCACAGAAAGCACCAATCAAAACTCCACATGGCCAGCAATGAGCAAGTGAAGTGGTTCAACAAACTGAAATAATTCATCATTTATCGGCTTTCATTTATCGGCCTAATTTTGCTATCAGACCGATAACCGATCATATTAAAAATAAGCAGTTATTGGCCGGTAACGATATGTCGGCCGATATATCATGCATCCCTACAAAAAATGCTTAAAAAAACTGCTGACTATTATCAGCTTAAATTAAATTTAGTTGGACTTGATAGCAGAGGTGGACAATATACTTAGTTACATTAGTTACATTTTCCAAGCATTTGTGCTTTATTAGGGTGTTTGTCTTTTACTTCACTACATTCTAAAGCATAAAATCATATTGTGCTTTCTTTTATATTGCATATTAACAGTGTTGTGTGTAACGCGTTACAAAGTAACGCGTTACAGTAACGTAACTACTTTTTTGAGAAAAAAGTAGTGTAACGCGTTACTACTGAAAATTTGGTAACGTAACGTAGTTCATTTTCCAATTCAGCGCAATGTTACTTTTGGTTAGATTTGACAGCGACACTGCTATCTGTGCGCTTGCACAATAGTCACAAGGTCCACACACATGACAGAGGCTCATATCAGTCTGCAAAGAAATCATGGCAAGCAAGAAGCAGCTGACGCTAACTTTTGAGGGATGGAGGCATCTTAATTTTAATCAATGTTTTATCAACCAATTTCCTGATTTTAATAAATAAGAAATAAATTAAAGAAAACGATTCAGCTTCATATTTATGTTTAAATGAAATATTTTTTTAAACATAAATATAAAACTAAATCGTTTTCTTTTATTTATTTCTTATTTATTAAATTCAAGCAATTGGTTGATAAAACATTGATTGAAATTAAGATACAATTAATACAAAACGAAATTCACTTTAGAGAAAGGTTTCTACGAAAACAAACTTAATAAAGTGGTCAAAATCATGTCTACCCACTTCGTTTGAAGTGAATTTCGTTTTGTATTCATTTTATCTTAGCATAGTATCTCGGAAGATCGTGCTTGTTAAATAGCTCTGTGGCTATACTGCACTGAAGCGGCAGTTTAAAATATAAACCCAGAATTCAGCGAACGTCAAGAACAAGAAAACGGACACAACAATCAGACAGAGACGCGGAATTTACATAATGTTACACAGACCATGTTTAAATTTCAATGTTTCTGCACAGAAATACCAACTTGTTCACTTTGTTTGGTATTAATAAGCTGCGCATTGGAGTGCTGGCCGCGGTGCTGAAGACGCGCTCGGACGGAGTACTGGTGGCAGCACAGATATTTACGTGCAACCTATTGGAAACTATTATTCGTTATTATATAATTATTATTCGTTATTTTACTTTATTACTTCCACTTAAGAAGAGTTCTGCACTTTTTAATTCAATATTTCTCTTTATATAAATACTATTTTGTACTTCAAATCTATAACGAAATCTATAATTTAATTATTTTACTAACCCAACTAACTCATCTGGGCTTTCCGATAGGTTGCACGTAAGGGGAAAAGTATAGCTTTCTTCCCCTCGAGAAGAGTTCTGCACTTTAAACTTAAAAAATATATCTCTTTACAAAAAAAACTTTTTTTTTTCTTCTATTTAAAAGCTGTAATTTCGTTATTTTACTAACCCAACTAATGACTCCTCCACTTTCCAATAGATTGCACGTAGATATCTGTGTATATGTGCCATCACGCGTCTTCAGCACCGCGGGGAGCAGCCAGCACTCCAATGTGCAGCTTATTAATACCAGACAAAGTTGGTATTTCTGTCCAGAAACATTGAAATTTATACATGGTCCTTGTAACGTAATTTAAATCCCGCGTCTTGGCCTTATTGTTTTTTTCTTGTTCTTGACGTTCGCTGAATTCTGGGTTTATATTTTAAACTGCCGCTACAGTGCAGTATAGCCACAAAGCTATTTAACAATGAGCACAATCTCCCGAGACACTACAACATGCTACTAATAATTCATTAATAAGAGCTGTTTTCTTGTACACAATTAAATATTTTAAGTTAAATGTACACTGTTAAAACATGTAAAAAAGACAAGATTTTAACAATGTTAAGATCAAATGCCTGAGTAACAGGGTATTGTGTGTATGTGTTCGTGTGTTTGTGTGTGTTTCCAAAATATTTTCAAAATAAAGACAAACAAGACAAAGCTGTGCAGTTTGTTTCTGTGTAAGTTATGAACAAAATGATCGGAACACAATTGTGATTCTGTGATTCTAAAGGGCACCAGGTGAAATCTTGCCTAGGGCAGCAAATTGGCCAGGGCCGGCCCTGCACCATCCAGTGCACTAGTGGAAAGGCTGTTCAGCCTGGTAGGTCTTGTGCTTACCCCCAGAAGAAACAGACTTTCAGATAATTTTTTTTTTAGACATATGACTCATTTTGAGGTTTCCATGTTGTTCCTAAGGAACTTATTGATACTTATTTATAATAAAGAGCACAAAAGAAATACCTGTTATGTCCTCCATAGTATAACTTTATTTAGGCCTACACATTTAGAAACAGATATTGGGTTCTGCCCAATGTCAGGCAACATAAAAGTAACGTAAAAGTAACGAGTAACGTAAAAAGTTACTTTCCAAACGCGGTAACTAAGTAAAGCAATGGATTACTTTTTTAAAAAGTAACGAGTAACGAGCAAACACTACTTTTTTAAAGTAACTTCCCCAACACTGCATATTAAAATTTATTTGATACCTAATTACTTTAAAATTGTGTACTTTTACTTAAGTTAAAGTACGTTAATGTACTTAAATATTAAATGTAAAACAACATTTTTTGAAAAGTGTTTATAAAATGTAATAGAGTAAACATTATAATAATATGCTTTGGATTGGAATGTATGTTTTCCAAAGAAAAACACTGACAAAATTCAAATACTTGAAAAAATACTTTTAAGTAGAAAGTAAAATACTTAAGTAGTGTCTACCTCTGCTTGATAGTGACCCTAGCAACTTGTCAACCCACCTGTGGTTAGTGGACGTTGGCATGGACGATCCATTTACTTCTCCTTTCGGGTTTTTTTCCCATTTAGACGCATTTTCCCCATGTTTTTGCTGATTTCACATTGTACACAAATTCTGTCGCTCTGTCTTTTGGCACTCAGTGTGCGTAACCGCAGTCACTTTCGCAGAAGATGACGTCACGTGCATTTGCCGAATTGCCGACGTCCTTAGCAAACCCTCTGTGAAGCCTAATGTGCAAACAGTATTGTTTAAGACGCAGGTTCCGTTTGACGTCCCTAATGCAATGTTGTTTGTCAGCATTCGCCATAGATGTGAAAACAACTAAATACGGAACATGGATATGAAGTCATAACCCGCCATTGTTTACAAATACAACACTGAGCTCACTGTGCTCTACAGCGGCCATTCCCAAACTGTGGTCCGCGGACCACTAGTGGTCCGTGAGGGTACTGCAGGTGGTCCGTGAAAAGGCAAAATAAGAATATGTATATTTTAATATACATCATATTTTGGGCGAACGTGTACTGCTGCCTAATAAACGTTACTGTGAACTCATTCATTCTGGTGCCTGTGAACGGCACGCTCTCTCAGTTTAACGTCGTTCAATAGGGTGCCAGATTTGTATATTCTTCCAGGCGAAAACCCGACTAAAACACACTGTAAATAGGCCTTAATGTGTAGCGGAAAAAACACCCAATCTGGCAACACCGCCACCACTCGGTGTTCACCAGTCACGCTGCATGCGTCATCACAACAACACAGACGCTCCTGAAATTCCTGCCGTGCAACTCAAATAGTTTAACATTAAATAACATCATATTTGTCCTAAATCATTAACGATTAACATAGGCTGCTAACGCATATTCCGGATCTTGAATTAGACTTTGACTAAGCTCACGCTATTTAACGTGCACGTGTGGTGTGCAATACCTGCGAGTTGTCATACCCGCAATGCCTCGCAGCGCTCACCCGGGGTGCGACCCCCACCCGACTAGCCTTCTTAAGGTATGTGTAAGCAAATACAAAAATGAAAAGACAGTCAATGCTAATGTAAACCCTGGTTGGATAAGGATTTAAAGTTGGACATAAAGATGGAATCTGACGCATTTAGCTTCAGTGTTAAAACTGATCAAATAATTGCTGTCTGTGGTGGTTCTATATGGGCTATAATGGCAATCATTTAAAAAAAATAATATGGGAAAAAAATAACTATAAATTAGTTCATTTTTGGAACTGTGACCTAGTTTAACATTTTCAAATATGAACTATGAACTGAACTAGTTCATTTTAAAATTTGTGAACTGTGAACTAAACTAGTTCATGTAGAAAGTGAACTTTCCCAACACTAAGAATATGTATATAAATAATAATGATATAAGGTTAAGAAACCTGTTGTACTGATGTGATGACCAGTTATAGTTTTAGTGCTAGTAAGACTATTTAGATGTGCAGATTAATTTAGGACTTTGTGTGGACACATTTTATTATTATAAAATATTATTAGTAATATAAGGTGGTCCGCGAAAATTCTTGATTACAAATAGTGGTCCACACACACAAAAAGTTTGAAAACCCCTGCTCTACAGGTAACTTCTGCTTTCTCTTCGAGTTTACCGGTATTTTGATACTGATGTGTGAATAATTTCTTACTGGTAAAAAGACGGAACGTCACTGCGTGTGTGAACAACACATTTTTGTATTTACTTGTAAATTCATAATGGTAAATTCATGGTAACTTCCCAAAATTACTGTAATTATGTTTCCATTCCCGTTTTATGCGCATTTGAAGTATTGCGTTATAAATAAGTGATGACAATTTCAAGTTTTAAACACACATAAAGCAAAAAAATGTTTTTAGGTTTGTTAAGATAGTTTTTATTTTGTGCGAAATAGATAATGCAGATAATGCGACATGGATTTGCATTTGCCGAATAAATTCTGACGTATAGCGAACATAAAACCTACGTGAAAAATCATAACTGCTTCCTCTGATGGATCGTCCCTGGAACGTTTCACGAAGCAACTGCAAATGTTTTAACATCTGCAAATAGGTGAGAAATGGCAGCTGCCCCAAAGTGGTTTTGGGGGAAAACACAAAACATTTTTCGGACAAAATGATTCAAAAGATTCGACTCGGGCCCCATACAAATCGACCAGCGACTGGCAGTAGTAGAGTGACACGATCTCATTTATTTCATTGGAAGCTTGGTGACTTCTGGAGATATGAGCGAAAGTGACCGTTGGTGACCGGAGGACGTGACAAAGTTGAGTTTGCAAATCATGAGTGACTTTCAGGAGCGACTACCAATGAGAGTGAACCAGTAGAGTTCACATCATCAGTCTCTTGTCAGTTACTTGAGTGGACGCTACTCATTTGTTTATGACAACCAGATTTAGAAACGCCTCCTAACGACCTCTTTGATGTGTACTTGCTTGTAATGTGTACGGGGCATAACAGTTCAGTTTTTTTGCCTTGTTTTGATTACTCTTGGTTACTAGGTTACCGTACTGGATGGAAACGCATCAATTCCGCATTAGTTTCATTTCTGTTTTTGCAAACTTTGATTCGCTTCACGTTTGGATGGAAACCAAGCTAATGAGACAGAACAACCCCGAGACACTGCAAATGTTTTTCCTTTTGTTCTTTTGTCTGTTTTTAAACAACACAAGTTTTTGTTTTTATAAGAAATTGGTCAGTGCCATTATATAATTGACAAGGTTATCTTGAATTTATCAAAGATGACATCTTTTAATTAGGATCTGTGACAAACCTTCTTTGTAGTGATCTTGTGAAGGTCTTTCTCAAGGTTTTGTTTAGATTTTAGTAATGAGATTTTTGTGAAGCGTAATGTTGTTATACATCAGTGTCAAATTTCAGCTTCTCTGGGACATCTCCATGTGTGTGTGTTTGTGTTTTTTTACAATGCTAGAGTCCTTCTTATGAGCATCTTTACTGAACTTTTACATACATAGTTTTTGGCTGCATTGTACAAATATTTGTCAATATGTGTTAATTTGGTCATATGGAACCAATTTAACCCCATAGTAGAAATCGGATTTATTGATGTAGGTTAATATTTTTCTTTTGTGGTGTACAAATTTGTTGGTTGCACAGGAAACATCACTGATGTTTTGTTCCCACTGTCTTTTGCGTCTGTGTAATTTGGGGTTTAGACAGAGGACAGATTTTTATCACCCGGTTGTCATACTTTAGCCATTGAATAGGAAGGATAACTGTTGACTCAGCAAATCTCTGAACACTGTGAGAGCGGCTTAAATACGAGCACAAATACACACCCACAAACCCGTCTCCTCCCCGCCTCCCAAAAAATCACCTCAGGCCGTTGAGGTCATGGGTAAATAGATGTTTGGAGAGGTATGGGTTTGTGCGTAATTGCACTGACAGCAGAAGGGAATCGGAGGTACTGGTGTTTATTTACCTCTTTTGTTGTCCCGTGGGCAGAGACAATGAAGGCTAAGGCTTTGGCCACATGATGACATCTGCTCTTATACTGCGAGGCCCCGGATGCGATGGGCTTTTGCAATTCAAACCTAAAAATGAAGTGCATGGGATTCCAAATACAGGCTGTATCTAGGTATAGGGGTGAGGTCATAAAAGATGAATTAAAGAATATGTTTGAACCAGTTAAACTTGAGTCATTGTTTTCTTTATGGAAAGGTGCGGTTTAAACTGTTTAAACAGAGCTTCTCTTTTTCTTTTAAGACATGTTAAGTTGCTAATGTGTTTTTAAATGATTTGTCAAGGTGGAGTTTTGTTACGGTGCAGCTATTTCACACTCTCCAATGTTTTCTTTCTCTTTTAGCAATTGTTTTGGAGGTCAAGATCACACACCCTTATGGAAACAGAATGAGCACATCTTCGTTTCTCTCTGGCATTCGCTAGCATACACCGTTGTTGGCTGTAGGTGCTTGTTGTTGGTTGTTTCTATGCACCTTTTGTGATGCAACTGAGGGTTGTGCTTTTCTCCAGTGCATTCCTACAGTGTGGCTACAGGCAAGGGTTGGGCTCTACTGTCAAACTATCTGCGCCGAATAAGAGAGAGAAATATCACCAAAGCCTGTTTTATGCAACGCTGGCAATCAACATCTGAGCAATTATCGCCGCTCAAGCTCAATCCTGCGGTAGCAAAATTCAATTCCAGATTTTCGTGTTTGTTTAAATGCCACTTTATGCATTGAACCTTTGAACTTGAATTGAGGATAAAATCTATATTAGAGGTGAAATTGCATTATGACTAAATGTCCAGTTGAGAGTTTTGCATGATGCTTTTTAATATTATATATTTTTGTGCAGGCTTCTTATTCTCCAAAACTGTTCAGGCTTATCAGAAAAGCTATGCTGGTTTAGATACTGGCAATAAATAGTGCTAACCAGCATAAGCCAGCCTGTAGCAGCATGAAAATAGGAAAATACAGTAGCTTTATCACATGCTTCTATCACATTGCTTTTATAGTCATCACACCTTCAAGATCAGACTGATTTTATCACTTCCCGCTTAATGCATGGAAATGATAGCAAAAATCATGGTTGAAGAGAAGGGAAGTTCAGTTTTTTAGACATCAATAAACATTATAGGCTTATTTGACATAAACCCTGTTCACAGAGCACTTTGGTCCCAGAAAATGTCCGTAAAATTGGCAAAGGGCCTCTTTGCGAAGAAAAACGGGTGATTCTTGCGAAATTAGACTTATGAGGTGTCATGAAACATTTTGATAATAAAAGTATATCCAAATAAGAAGCATACAGTTACAAACATCTCTTCCTGTACTATTTTGCACATGATTTCAAATGACATCATACAAACCAATTTTTTCCACATTTAAGGGGAACATTTTCATAGCCGCAACGTGTCCATGAATGGATTTAGGTTCTTTGACAAAAAAATCTTAAAAATAAAAAGCTTCAGTCCATGTTATACTATGAAAATCTTCATGCTTTAGTAGAGAATTGTGGTATTTGGTGAATAATAAGGTATATAAATGTGTCCAAGACCAATTTTCTCATCCTCTGCAACAATTTTCAATCATTGTTTAAGCCTTCAAGGAACTAAGATTTTTTAAAAAAATTTTAAAGGGACATAATTGACTGTGACACTCAAGATGGCTACCAGGTAAGCAGTTCTTATTTTTTTTCTCCAGATAAAAGTTACAAATTTGTTTGTCGTAGTACCTAGACAACTTACCGAAAAATGAGTTTTGTAAATGCATATATTTAATGTAATATCATGTTGCAGTAATGATAATTTTTGATAATGACAAATAAATCTATAGGAAATATTTTTTAAATCCTCTAAAAATTATGGCTATAGTAAGTTCAGACCTTAATCTCATATGTGCAAAAAATTAGCTTCAAGGGCTTTTATAAAAAATTCTGATGCTGGACACCTTCTAAATCTGGATTATTAATTATATATGATACATATAATATCTGAATACTAAAATTTGTATGTTTTCATTTACCAGATGTTATCTGAAATCAGTGCAGTGAACATTTTGTGCTGGTGTAATTAGTTTCACATGGTGTAATTATTTCAAAATAAATGGTTAGTAATGATGATTATTATTTAATAATAAAACTACTATTATTAAATATAAAATATAATATTTGTGTAAACATTTTTTGTGCTTTAATTGTTGGAATGTTTTGTTGCAAAATTTGGACTAATCTATTTTTTTCAACTTTTCCTTTAATATGCAATCCAGTTCCTGTCATTCCAATTTAAATTCCAATTTAACATATGGTGTTGTTGGGTTTTGGCAAATTTAATTCAAATTCTAGCTCATTAATTGAAAGGGTGCCAATTCTAAAGTTCTCAATTGCAAGCAGACCTGATTGCCACACCATGTGGTTGATCCATGTGAATGAATGATTCTGCCTGTATCCTCAGGGACAAATGCTGTATAAAACATTGTGAGAACACGCCGCTGGCCACATCGTTGATCCCGAACTAATTCGGACAAGAGCCAAACGTCGCTTGGTTAACCCTATATCTCTCCATTTAAACACTGAACCAGAGGAGAGAGAGAGACGATTGTTAGAAGCCCACTGTTGGCGTTTCCTCGGCGGATGGCCTTGGATTCCCATAGGCTTAGAGGTCACCACAACCAAACAGCAGGGGTGTAAGAATGATCCTAATGTTGCTTCTTGAAGGAGGAATAAAAGATGGCTTCAGGGGGATCGGGTGTCATCCGGGGTCAAGGCAAGTGAGGGACCTTTGGCAACATGAGTATGCAGCAGCTTGCTGCTGTCTACCGTAGGATATCATACCCATGAGACGCCAACTGGGCGGAACAGGAAAAAGATCACAGACTGTGACTCCTTAGCAAATAGTGATTTAAATATCCATGAGTACTTAGATTTTTATTGGCTAAAGAGTTTTGTTTTATTTCTTACCAGACAGGTGGCAAGAATGGGATTCTCATTTACTTTGAACGATCTGGTTACTTTAGAAATCACATTAAAAACCACACATCCTAAGGAATGAGAGCGTATAGAGCAACAAAAGGAAAATAAAATACCTAAAATAGCTTAAGAGTTTAGTTTTATTTCTTACCAAACAGGTGGCAATAATAGCACTTTCGCTAACATAATGTTATGGTTACTATGGAAATCACATTAAAAGGATAGTTCAGCCAAAAATGATATTAAACCCATGATTTACTCACCCCCAAGCTGTTCGAGATGCACATGTCCATTATTTTTCAGACAAACACATTTTCAATTATTTTCAAAAAATGTTTTAGATGGAGGTCAACTCCTTCAAGTCCAAACAATGTGCATCTATCCTTCACAAAGGGGTTAGCTTCCGACGTTACCCGAAGCTAGTTATTTTCATTTATAAAGTTTTAAATATGGATATTTCTACAACAAAACGGCGCGGATTACCCTCAGAAGGCCATTGTGGAGCCTTTTGGATTTCTTTTATGAAGGATGGATGCAAATTTTTTGGACTTGAAGGAGTGGACCCTGTAACTTTACATCTGATTAACTGAAATATCTAAAACATTTTCTAAAATAACTGAAAATGTGCTTGTCTAAAAAATGATGGACATATGCATCTCGAATGGCTTGGGGGTGAGTAAATCATATGTTTAATATCATTTTTGGACGATCTATCTCTTTAAACCCCTAAAGAAATGTGAGCTACATCCTTAATTAAAAGGAAAATAAAGTATTTAAAATATTTACAGTATAATACACTTCACTGAGATTTTACAACATCACTCCACTGCCATATTTATGTCTGCATATAAAGAGCTGTTAAATGCTACCTCCGTCAAAAAAAGAGATAACGGTATTGACCGAATGCACCCGGCACATACTATACGTTGATCATATACTTTCGCTTTGAATCTGCTTAACCCCGGCCTGCAGGCTATTCAGAAACACCGCTTTGTTGGCAGAATCCGTTAAACGCTATGACAATTTTTCAGCAAAGTCCTCTAAGTGCATGGAAGCAGAATGAAATGAACGACACACTGGAAAAAAATTACTTTCTTACTTAGTATTTTTGTCTTGTTTTCAGTAGAAATATCTAAAAATTCTTAAATCAAGATGTATTTTCTTGATGAGAAAAATGACCAAAGAAAATAATACTAGTTTTTAGACAAAAAATATAAAATTTAAGTGAATTTTTGCTTAAAACAAGCAAAAATTATCTGCCAATGGGGTGAGAAAATTTTACTTGAATTAAGTGTTTAAGAAAAACGAAATCTTATTTCACATTTTTTTTCTCAACCCATTGGCAGATAATTTTGCTTGTTTTAAGGACAATTTCACTTAAATGATATATTATTTGTCTTAAAACTAGACTTATTTACTTAGGTCATTTTGCTCATCAAGAAAAAGCTTCTTAATTTAAGAATGTTTAGATATTTCTACTGAAAACAAGACAAAAATACTAAGTAAGAAAGTCATTTTTTGCAGTGCATAATTCAAAAAATAAAATAAAATAAAATAAATTTCCTGGTTAAAGTAGGTTTACCAAATATATTAGAATTTTACTGATTTTTTTAGCCCTTTACTTTTATTGAGAAAGGACAGTGAAGAGTGACTGGAAACTTCAATGCCATCAAAGTGAAATTACTGAACCTAAACATGAAAGCCTGATAAAAAATGCTCATTTACAAGAAAGCATGTCAGACGCACTTAAGAGGGTTTTGCATCTGAACTCTTCATATATAAAAATGATAACACTTTCTCCATCATTTAAGCATTATTTGATAACAACTGCAGCTATGCTCAGAAGCAATAGAAAATGTATGCAAAAGTACTCTTTTAAAGAATGTGCATAGACAAACTAAATAAACAAAGGTTAAACAAACTTGCCACATGTCATGTCCTGTCTAAGCAAGCGCATAAAGAAATCTGTCTGGGTTTTGATTATAAGTCAGCCATGAATAACCCTCATGGCTATTCTTGGTCATTTGAAAAGGCCATTCACTGTCAGGAAATGAAACTGTACTATGCCCTCGTGAGCTAATTGGCTAGATTGCAGGTGTCTAGTTTCCTAAAACAGTTTCTCTACCACAATAAATGTCAGTTCCCTTGGTTACGGGGCGGTTGGGAAGCCAAGGATCCATGTTTGCGTCTGATGAGGTGGAGAAATTCTCTGTTCTGTATCAGGTATAAGGGTGCTGTTTCCAGGTTTGTAATTAAGTTTGTGTTCCTGTGATGAAATGTATTGTCACGATGCTCATTTGCGCTGTAGGGACCCAACAGGACACCGCAAGCCCAAGAAGTGGTTCTCACGGCGTTTGGCAGGCGATCGCAGGACGTTCATTAGCCTCTTTCAGCATGAGTATTGTGTGTTTGTGTGTGTGCACATGCATGTTTGGGTTCTTTCAAACACCGCTTTTATTAGTGGCTTCCTTCTTCTGTGAGTTTTTGTGATTTAGGATAGACAGATCAAAGGCAACGAGACCTTTGGTGATGTCCTACAATGGATACAGTACTGAAGATGTCTTGACACTAGTTGAAGTAGGCTTTTTGTAGGGTAATATGCATCATCATTTCCATTGATCATCAATACAGTATGAACTGTAAATAAAGGTTTAGGGATTTGTTAAGATTTATTTGTGTTCATAGTAAGAAGAAAATATTTGCTACAATGGGGGAAAAGGTATTATTTTGAAAGTACAAAGTGTAAAACATGTGGATGAATTTACATCCATTGCTGCAGGTTTCTGACTTCACACAGCTGCTGTAATCGATCTGGGGAAATTACACCATGTCCGATAACAATAAAGAGAGAGAGAGAGAGAGAGAGAGAGAGAGAGATACAGTCACATGATCTCTCTCTCTCTCTCTCTTTCGCTGCTTTCTTTCATGAATATGAACACAGACTGGAGACTTAAAGGGATAGTTCGGCCAAAAATGATATTAAACCCATGATTTACTCACCCCCAAGCTGTCCGAGTTGCATATGTCCATCGTTTTTCAGACAAACACATTTTCGGATTTTTTATAAAATGTTTTAGATCTTTCAGTTGATTAAATGTAATGTTACGGGGTCCACCCATAGTCCACGACCTTCAAGTCCAAAAAAAGTGCGTCCATCCTTCACAAATTAAATCCAAACGGCTCCAGGATGATAAACAAAGGTCTTCTGAGGGTAATCCGCGCGGTGTTGTTGTAGAAATATCCATATTTAAAACTTTATTAACGAAAATAAATACCTTCCGGTAGCGCCGCCATCTTAGTTGCGTCCGCATTCAGGTTGAGAGCTTAAGCAGATTACGGAGGTTACTCTGCTGCTGCTCTGTGCCCCCGCCCTCCGAATTTGTCATACGTCACTAAGAAAAGTGCGTACACTACGCTAATACTCTCTCCTGAATACAGAGGAGTCTAAGATGGCGGCGCTACCGGAAGGTATTTATTTTCATTAATAAAGTTTTAAATATGGATATTTCTACAACAACACCGCGCGGATTACCTTCAGAAGACCTTCGTTTATCATCCTGGAACCGTTTGGATTTAATTTGTGAAGGATGGACGCACTTTTTTTGGACTTGAAGATCGTGGACTATGGGTGGACCCCGTAACATTACATTTAATCAACTGAAAGATCTAAAACATTTTACAAAATATCCGAAAATGTGTTTGTCTGAAAAACGATGGACATATGCAACTCGGACAGCTTGGGGGTGAGTAAATCATGGGTTTAATATCATTTTTGGCCGAACTATCCCTTTAAGGAGGACCCAGTATTTATAAAAAACCTACAAAAGCTTGTTTAATAAAATAAAATACCATATCTTGCCAGGATCTCCAGTTTAAATGTGGTTTATGTAAATAAAAATGGCTCATTCTACGGTAATAAAAACAATACAGTTCATTATGTAAAGTATTTATACACCACTGATAATATAGTTATGTATATTAGATTGCATTTCTGTCAAGAGGTCCTTTTACACAATGCACCTTTAAAATTATAAGGAAAATTACTAAAATAGGCACATGACGCCCTTATGTGGGAATATTCTCACAGTTTATTTTTTATTGGCTCCAGCATAATGCCATGTTTTTTTCTGTCTCATGAAGCCCTTGGCAAACCCACTCAATGTGAGTAAACACATTCCTTTCCTTCACAGCCGCAAGATTACTTACTGTATAACTTTAGGGAATGATTTTAGGATGGCAAATCTGTCTTAAAAAGATTTGTGCCTGAAGTAAAGCTTTGTGATATGAAATCATGAGTGTTTTAATTTTGTCTCACACAGCAGACATATCAAGTCTTGGGTTTAGCCTTCATATGTCATCTGTGTGATAGATTGTCATGATGCTACTGTATCATGTAAGAAAAAGTGCTGTACTAGACTTGCTTTGATGTACAAAAAAAAATCCTATGAGTTTTCACGTACAGACGTCAACGTTATTTTCTCAACCCCATGTCATTCAAAATGTTTGTGTCTTTGTTTGTTCAGTCGAGAAGAAATTATGTTTTTTGAGGAAAACATTCCAATTTTAATGGACGCCAGCACTTAACAGTTTTAATGCAATAAAAAATTGCAGTTTCAAAGAACTCCAAAGGATCTCAAACGAGGCATAAGGGTCTTATCTAGCGAAACGATTGTCATTTTTCTCAAGAAAAATAAAATATATGCACTTTTAAACTACGTCTTACTCCGGTCCTCTGACGCACCAACGCGACCTCACGTAATTGCATAATGACGTGGAAAGGTCACGTGTTACATATATGAAACGCACATTTGCGAACCATTTTAAACAATAAACGGAGACAAAGACATTAATTTGTTTTATTCGACATACAACAATGTCGGAACGGTCCTCTTTCTCCACACTTGTAAACACTGGGGTGTAGTTTCGCATACGTCATCCGTGACCTCTTGACGTGATGGTGTATTATGTGAGGTCACGCTGGCGCATCACAGGATCATAGGAAGATGAGAAGTTGTGGTTTAAAAGTGCATATTTTTTATTTTTCTTGCAACAAATGACAACCGTTTCGCTAGATAAGACCCTTATGCCTCGTTTGAGATCCTTTGAAACTGCAATTTTAAACTGCATTAAAACTGTTAAGTGTCGGGGTCCATTAAAGTGAGAAAATCCTGTAATGTTTTCCTCAAAAAACACGATTTCTTCTCAACTGAACAAAAAAATACATCCACATTTTGGATGACATGGTGATGAGTAAATAATATGATTTTATTTCTAAGAAAATTTACTAATCCTTTAAATAATAATGAATTCTAGTAACATCAATTTTCTCTATCAATTAGACTTTCAGTTAAAATAAATTGCTCTGGCGTCATCAAATAGGTTTGTTATAATTTTTAAAGGCAAGTTTGCACTTCGGGACTTGTATATTACTTGACCACAACTCACCTCCTTTGTGGTTTTCTTTGGCAAGTTTCTGAATTGAATATGGTGAAGTAGCCTGGTCCAACCAGACTCTCGTACATTCATTTCATTTGTACAGAGAGTCTGGCCACGCTCCATTGCAAAGCGTTACTTCCGTTAAGGAGGGTCCATTGTTGAAGTTTAAAACTATTGGATCTGCCCAGAGTCACTCAGGATCTGCCAAAGCCAATCGCTAACGTGTGGTCGTGACGTATATCATGCACCGAAGCCGTCCAGAAACAACAAGTCAGAATAATCAGACAAACAAAACTTAGCAAACCTGGTTCTTGCTCCGGCTTTAACTTCTGTATATTCGGCAGTTTTGCAACAACGGACCGAAAAGCTTTTCTCACGTATTTCTCCGCTGCCATTACTGAACTAAAACTCAAACTGACGCACGACATCAACGTCATCGTTCTTAGCCACCCCCATCTGTTCGCTGATTGGTCCTGCAGATTTTTGCAAGAGAAAACGAAACTCTATAGAGAAATCCCAGACGTACTGCTGAAGCGAAATGAAAATTAAGCGGAAGCACGTAGGTGGGCGGAGCCAGGCTAATGGTGAAGAGGATTGTTGTGGAAAGCCCATCAAAGTTTGGAGATCAAACTGACAGTTGACGTGGCAGCTATTGAGAAATTTTCACTTTAACCCTTTTCACACACAGATTACGGAAAATACACAGAAAATATGTCCAGGATTTTTTAATTAATTTAATTTACAATGCCAATGATTTTCCGAAATCTGTGCGTGCATTCACACACATTCACCAAAGATCCCATAAAGTCAGATGACGTAGTGTATTTGTAATTGTACACTTGATGGATTTTGTCCGCTGTGTCTTAAGTGTGCTTATTATTCGCAATTTCTCTGCTGAGAGACCATGCACGTGCATTTTTTTATGATAAGATCATAAAGAAGTGCATGACGTCGTCACTTAAGGGCATTATTCCTGCCTTTTGTTCACACAGGACACATTTTGTAAACGTTTCTGCAATGTTACTAAAGGTCCCCTTTACAAAAGAAATCCCAGAATCAATTACAGGATGTGACAGGATTCACTCTTGACAATATTTTTGGACTTTTCCTCATGCTGTGTAAATGGGGTTTTTGATGCAGAAAGAGATGAGGAACATTCAGATTTGGGATGCCATTTAAAGGCCCTTCGAGGCCCCATGCTGGAGAAGAACCTCCTTGAAGAGCTTTTCAACCTTTGAACCATTAAATGAGCGGACTCGTGGATTAGATCCACCTCGTGTCAGTTATATCATCATGAAAAACTCATGACACCAGTGAACTTAAAGAATGGCGCTGAAGCCATCTGCTCATCAGGGCTGTCATTTCAAAAGTAGGAAGCGTCCTTCTCTATCACTTTTCTTTTGCCAATGCATCCAATCAATTGCCACACTCAGTTAAACCTTTGTAACTCCTTTCATACAACACACTTCAAAAGAGCCTTGAACTGAGAAAGAAGTCATCCGAATTACACTCTAGCGACTCTTTTATTGGGCAGCCATACAATGGAGTTTGACGGAAACCCGTCCTTGTGTTTTGAAAAATAGGTCAGGGTGTATTGAAAAGGACGGCTGGGAGGGATGTGGGGGGACCGACCCGTTGTCCGACCTGCTGCTAGGCATATTTGATGTCCCATTGTTGCCTCTTTTCCTCCTAATCTGCCCATTCTCAAAGTGTAACAAGTAATTTGGTGTGATTTCTATGGCAGCTCAGGCACATGGGCCATTAAAGGACTTTAAAGGGACGAAGGCATGAACTACATACCAGTAGTTTGCTATTGTGCCCCTGAGGCTTGTGTACCCACCGCTAGTGCCTTTGAAAGTTGAGGTTTTCTGAATGAAAAACGGTGGAGTGTTAGATACATATCACATATAACCATAAAATTACAATAAGTAAATAAACCATGTACTCTTTTGTAATAAAAAAAATGTCCTGTATTATTTCATTTGAATAAATTATTTATTGTGTACGTATATATGTGTGTGACCTTCTCTGTAAAAACCCAGCTAAATAATTTTTTCTCTTCATAAAACAATCCTACATAATGTAAAGAACATTGTGTGAAAATTTAACATTGATATCTTTAATATTTTCTGGGTTAGGTCATTAAAAATTGAAATTAAAGTGAAATTAATGAGTGAAATCAAACTTTGATGCTCCTAATCTCATTAAATGAATGAAAATGTAATTATGAGATGTTGAAGGGATAGTTCACCTTAAAATAAAATTCTGTCATCCTTTACTCATCCTCAAGTTGTTTTAAACCTGTATTAATTTCTTTTTTTCTGATGAACACAAAATAAGATATTTTGAGAAATGATGGTAAACACACAGCAGATAGTGACCATTGACTTCCATAGTGGGAATAAAAAATATGATGAAATTAAATGGGTACCGTCAACTGTGTGTGCTTAGCATCATTTATCTAAATATTTTCTTCATCATTTGTTACAATACTTCCCAAAAATTTTTTTTCCTACTATGGAAGTCAATGTTCACTATCTGTTGTGTGTTTACCATAATTTCTCAAAATATCTTCAGAAAAATAAATTCATACAGGTTTTAGAACAACATGAGGATGAGTAAATTTTCATTTTAAGATGAACTATCCCTTTAACCTGGATTTTACCGACAGGGTCACATATTGTTAAATTTGGTAACACTTGACAATAATATTGTATTTGTTAGCAGTAAATGCATTAGGCCAATAGCTAACATAACCCATTATTAAGCAAAATAATATTTCGGCATTTATTGTCCATGTATTTCAGATGCTAAAAACCGTCTGCCTGTACATTATCCTGCTTATTACATGGCTATTTACTCATAAGTAAGGTAAGGAACATTAAATATTGATTTGAAGTATTGATTTTATTAAATCATGTTTAACGAATGCAGACCTTCTGCGAGGAAAACCCATTTACTTTTGGTTTTAAAGTAAGAAAAGATGTTCAAATGTCAAGAACAGTGTTGGGGAAAGTTACTTTTAACAGTTATGCATTACAATATTAAGTTAATTGCGTTACTTAGTTAATTTTCATTGAAAGTAATACTTACATTACTTTTGCATTACTTTTGCGTTACTTTTTCCTTACTTGGCTGAGGCTTGATCTCTTTTAGGCCTTGCAGGTGTTTTTATGACTGAAAAGTTCTGTATTCAGAAATTGCATATTTCCATTGCAAAAATATCAAGCTCTGGCCTGCAATCCCGTTCAGGCGCACACGCATAGAGTGCCAGTATTCTGTGACTATGTTTAGTTTAATTCAGTACATAATTTTTTAACAAATTGATTAAACTGAATATAAAACTTTATAAAAGTAACTAAAATATTTATGTGTACATTTATAAAGTAATGCGTTACTTTACTTCAGATAAGTAATATTATTACGTAATTGTAATGCGTAACCCTCAACTGGTCACGAACATGCTTTTTGATTTAATAATTTGTAAATATAATGTCATATACTGTTTGTTATTAAAAGACATTTATATTTAATTGTTGTGTAATATTAAACTGTACCTGTCAAAATGAATAGCAGCATCCAGGTGTTGTGCTATAGTCATATAGTCATCTGGGAATAACAAACCTGCAAACGTCGCGACTGGCCAATCAGAATCAAGCATTCCAATGTAATAAATTAGGACAAGGACAATTGTGAACACTGTTGTCCTGGAAGAACAAGTTGTGAAATTAATAGAGCCTTATTTGCATTCTTCCCTCCTTCATTGTACTAGAAGTATGTTTCTTTTAAAGCCGCTTTCAAACAGTGTGTATTGTGAATAGCACTAGACAAATAAAAATGACTCGACTCGACTTGACCTGTTTGCCACAATGGGACTTTTGAGCAGAACGCAGCTCCCCCGGTTACCACGGAAACCAGAGAGAACCCTCTCACCTCTGTTCTGCATTTCTTCTTGTTTTTCCCTCTCAGACTCATGTCCACTGTAAATTACACTGACAGAATTATTTTAGCTTTGATTTAGGAAAACAGGAACAGCCGAAGTTAAGCTTTTTTATCTTTGCCCGTGAATCCTGATAACAGTGGACCTGTGTCTTTAAACTGGAACTGGTGGTCATAAACACCATTCCCATGGGAAAGTTTGTAGAAAGCTGCGGTTTGCCTTTTCTTTAGTGCAAAAGGCTTCCACAGCAGCTCATAATACCATTAATTGTGTGTGTGTGTGTGTCTCTGTGTTTGTGTTCATGTGTATGTTTGTGTGTGTGTGTTTGAAAAAAGGATTTGGGACACATTAGGAGCCCTAAGCTATACACATTCTGTAAATCAGGTCTTCATGTGCTTCATAGATGCCCCTCTTCCAATTCTCTCTTGCTCACTTCCTCTCACTTTCATTTTATTTGTTCTCTTATTTCCCTTTGCATAAAAGAGCAGAGATGATAAAAGAAACACACAAAGCCACGAGACAAGCGGCACCCTTCATGAAAAGATAAACAGTGTGCAGACCTGAAAGGAAGAGAGAGAGATTAACTCATGTCATCGTCTTTACACTTTGGCTGCAGCCAGTTCATATAAAGACAAATGTATTGGTTTGCTCTTAACCACACTGGGTGTGAGAACTGCATGTTTTCTTATAAAAACAGGCACATAAACTATTTTGAAGCAAAGTCAAAGAGAACCAGTGTGCATGCCTTTTGTACTTGTAATCTGTTTATTTCAACTTTGCGCGTGATGTTTTTTTTCTTTTGGTTTAAAAAACTGCCTGGTGTTGCAGGCAGTGCTCCGACACGTAGCGCAGACTTTCTGTGGCCTGGTTGTGCATCCTTTACAGGGTGGAGAGAGGAACGGGACTAGCACTTTCCTGTCCTTCAAAGCTATCATCCTATGGTAATAATGCTCAAAAAAGTAAAAAAAAAATGTTAACGAGTGAAATGATTTATAATTAAACAAACAATTTTGTGATTATGAAAAATGATTTGCAATGCAATTATGATTATTATGAATAAAGTATAAAAGCATATTAACCTACATATAATTACTTATCATAATACATAAATATTAACTTACATATAATGGACATCATAACTTTTTACAGTACTTTGCAAAAGTCCAATGCAGGGTTCACACCAGATGCGGTAGACGCAGCAAGCATGAGGGATTTACATCTAAAGTCAATTCAAAGATGCGATGAGGCATCTTGCGGCACGGTACACGCGGTAAGCACGGTGCAAATTGAGCGTTGCCATGGGAAACGCGTGAGTTGAAAAATCTGAACTTCGGTGGATTTCCGCGCCGCATTAACCAATCAGGACCTTGCTGTTATTGTGACGTGATTACAGAAATAGCAAGTTTTTGCCGCCTCTACCGCGGCTGGTGGGAATGCAACATAATGCAGGGTTCACACCAGACGCGGTAGAGGTGGCAAGCGCAGTGATTTACATGTTAAGTTAATGCAAAGACGCGATTAGGCATCCTGCTGCATGGTAGGCGCGGCGTGAATGGTGCAGAAGGCACGCCACGGATGGAGCGTTCCATGGAAATTGAGCATTGCTGTGGGAAACACGCAAGTTGAAAAATATGAACTTTGGCAAATTTCAGCAAATTTAGGACCTTGCTGTAGTAGTGTTGTGATTACAGGAAGCAAGCAGAGTCTCAGCGGAGTCACAGAAGCCCCTCCAATGACGCAAATTTCCGCGTGAATGTCTCAAATGATTAGAATTTCATGCGCGCGAATGAAGTAAGTAAACTCAAATGTTCAAGCGTCCAACTACGCACAAATAACACGTTTTTTTCTGCATTTTTGTCTCCTCTACTGCGGCTGGTGTGAATGCACCATTAGGCCCCCTAAGTCTATTTTATTAGGATATAAACAGAAAATACAGGAAATATGTATAAAAAATTAATGTTCAGGACTAAATGTCTTCTTTAGGCATGTTTAGTGTGCCCTCTCTTGGCACTAAACACATCGTGAGCGTTTTTGAGCAGAATGAAGTAAAAAAATACTTATTTCTTTAAAATTTCAAATTAGGATTTCATTTTATTTAGGTTTAAGAGATCCTACAGTTTCCTGCTTTTGCTCAAGTGGAAGGGGAATTTACCCTAAAAACTTGACATATCAGTTTAGATTTTTATACAGTTTTTAATACTATTTACACATTTCCTGTATTTTCTGGATGTTTTCTATTAAAGAGACTGAGAAACAATTATACATGATCAGTATAACATTGCAAAAACAACAAATTTAATTATGGCATGGTGGCCTAAGACTTTTGCACAGTACTGTTTTTTTACATGTAGTCAAAACTAAAATGCATAGACACCCCAAACCTGTGGTAAAATCACTGTAATTTAGCCTGTTGTATTTTACTGCTTTACTGTGATAGCATATTGCAGGCGTAGCACAGAGTAGGGCAGCTGTTTCACACATATTTATGAAAAGTTCAATTACCCATATTTTTGCAAGTTTAATAGTAATATTTTGTGGTTAAAAAATGTTATACTATTTAAAATTGTATGTTATACCCCCGCTTAAACACACACACAAACACAGTCCTGCAGGCCTTTGTATCCTTACCGCAGCAAAACTTTGGTGGTCTTCAGCCTTCAGTGGATAATTGATTAGGGATTGAAGCCGCAGGGCTTTAAAGGGGGAGAGGTGAAAGAGTTTTCCAAGGTCAACGCCTTCCTCCGTCTCCTTTGCGCCCTTTCTCTCAATTATTTGGATGGAGTGTTCAACGCAGTAGTCATTAAGGTTCAGCCGCCAGGAACTCCAAATATTTTGCTACGTTTGCTCCAGTTTTGGGTTCGTTACAAACAGGATGATGTCTGGAAGAACACAAATAAATGTTGTTTAGATCTCAGTAGAAACTCACAAAGCAGACTTCTGAAGAAATCACAACCCTGCTACTCGATATGAAATGTTTTGGCCGTCGCTGATTACTGTGTATTTGTACATATGGTTAATGTTCTTATTTCGCAGCTGGTTTTTGAAAGGCCTGTGTATTTTCCCATCACGTTCAATGACAATTACATTGAACACTTTGTCCAAATAGCGTATTGTTAAGACTTTGTTTTAATAATTTACATCAACATAAATCCAGATAAAATGAAGCACATGTTCATGTAATTCCCCTAATCAGAACACAAAAGATAAACAGCTGCTTACCGCACTGAAAATTCAACCTCCTTCCCCATAGCACACCAACTCCACCTTTATGTCTATAATTAAGTCCAGGAGGGGAAACTTGAGCCAAAAGCACAAGTCAAGTCCCGTGCTCGAGCCTCTTTGTCTTTATAAGATAACCGCTCACTAATCATACTAGTAAACATTGGTTAGTTGTCTTGCTCAAGGCTAATAAAACGTAACTGATATCAGCATAACTTATAATAAAACATAATTTTTTAATTCCTGCATTACACCTCAATCTACCTTGTCTAATTAAATGCATGTTTTATTTAAATGCACCCATGATTTTTTTTAACTAGCCAATAATAAGTCAGAATAAATGGCAACTGTTGCCAGCATCATTTGCTGTCAATCAGATGGGTGACAGTTACTGTAAATAAATTATTAGGCCATGAATGGGAAAAACATAAAAACCTTGTGTGCTCATGTTTAACTTTTATTTTACAACACAACCAATCAGATTTGCACGATCAAACGTGGGCGTGGCCACATAGACCAACATGCCCTGTGACCGTAAACAGGAGAGTGCCCCAAAGAAACATGAGCAACACAGGAAATGTTCAATATGTTGAAGAGTGTTAAAAACCATGCTGTAGTGAGAAGCCCTGTTCTGACAGTGCTGAAACCCGCTGTTGTTTTTGGCTGGGACACGGGGCCTTCTCCTGGATCTCTCTCTCTATCTCTCTCTCTCTCTCTCTTTCTGTGGTGGCGGGTGCAGTCAAACCAAAAAGAAAACATGTTTCGAAAAGGAAAAGTTTGGAAATAGTAAGCCATGAGGCTCGTCTGCCATGAGGAATGTATTTATTGCATGTATTTAGGACCGGTGCCTAAGAGAATCTCATTATATAAGATGTATAGCCAGCCCTTTAAATGATTCATGTTGTTTTTTTACTTCTAGTGCACTCAGTTCTGTTAACCAATTTCATTTTTATCCTAGGTGTTCCTGTAGCTCAACTTGTAGAGCATGACAATAACAATACCCAAGTCATGGGTTTTATTTCTAAGGAATGCATGGATGAATGAAATGTATAGCCCCCCCTTAAAAAAAATGCGTAAATGTACTCTGTGCAACTTACCCGAATGAGATGAATTTGTGCATAACTGAAGATAATCTTGGCCAAAGCTAACAAAGGTAACAAAGGAAAAGAGGTTTAAACGGGCACATTGAAAGGGCCAACTGTTTTGTATTTGTTAATCTATTTTGCAAAAGCATTTGTCATTTTTTTGGTAACGAAACCCCAAAAGTTCAATACCAAGATGCAAATGTACCTCCCATCCTAATAGCAAACTTATCAAACATCTGCACACTAGTGACACACTGTGGTAACGGTAGGGAAACCTCCTTATACCATGCACACAGATACCATTTAAACAGTAGCGGTTGGTGACTTATTTTCCGATGAGCGCGGATTCAAATGTGTTCGGAATGTCGTATGTTGCTCGTCATTTCAAAAATGTGTTTGTTGCGTCATGTTAACCATGTGCATCATTCATCTTGTCAGAATACGTTGCTGCTGCACACTCGTCAAAAGGATTTATGATAAAAGAGACACTCGTGTCACCAGGTGACGTTTGAATGAACGACGGGCGGAACCCGGCTTCCATATTTTGAACGAACGACGGGCGGAACCGGGCTTCCACATTTCGTTTCCGGGGTTTCCCTGAAGTCAAATTGAGCCTGATTGTGCGCAGGTGGGGATAATTTGCACAGCGGTTGCTGGTAGGCTGACGAGGGGAAGAGTCAGCATATAAGAAGACCTTTTGTAGACCTCAAAGGGAGTTCGTTTCGGGCACGAGTTGCTACACTGCCTAGGGCAGACACCGACCACACGCTCCGTCCTTAGAGGAGCCGGAGGGCGCCGTCGATCCACGGAGGTGCTTATAGCACATGGAAAGAGTGCGGCAGCCAAGAAGGGCGAAAAGGACGGAGCGGTGGATTTTAAAGGAACACTGCACCGGAACGTGCTTGTGGTATACGTTGTGTACGTTGTGTTGCTGCTTTGCAGACGGACCACGCTGGTCGGATCGCTCTCCTGGGGAAGAGAGTAAGAGACAGTCAGCGGACGAAGGAATATTGTGGAGTCTACGTGAGGAAGAGTGAACACAGAGCCATCGAGAGCACAGGGAACAGAGGTTATTGGCAACCAAGCGTGAGTAACCGCCGTGATACTTCTCTGTACATGACTTGTATGAAGAGTTATCCTGGTGTGTGTTCTTGTGTTTCGTGAGGTCCCTGGCCCCACTGGAGAGGAGAGCGTGGGTGAGCCGCGGGTCGACCGGAAGCACGGACGAAGCACCGTCCGCCAGTAAGCCAGTGGCCCTGTGGGAAAGAGGAAGTGCAGGTGAGCCAGGGAAGTGATAACCGACACGCCGGGCCTGTGAATACCACACATCTCTCCCTCAATTGTGATCCAGTTGTTGCCCAACCAGTCTCTCGGGGTCGTCGTGGTCAGGTGGCAAGGACGATCTAAAATTCACGTGACGTGGTATAAGAGTGCTGTGGGTGAGTTTCACTGATTGATGGTGTTTACGCTTGACTTGCTGTGTGTATGCTGTGCTTGTAGCGTTCAAACTGCCCAGCCTCTGACGAGACGCGAGATGATGACATCTGTTGTGGCCTGAGTCCTAGAGGGAAAGAGAGAAAATCAAGCCTTGTGCCCGGGGTGTGACAACGAGAGCTTCGTCTATACACTGTAGCGAAACCAGTGAAGCTCTGTGTGGGAACGAGGACCCCCCGGCTCTGTGAGTAACGCAGCCTGTGAAATAACCTGTTCTGTGCTTATAGCAACTACCTACCCGAACCAGTGGAGCTCTGTGTGGGAACGAGGATCCCCCGGCACCGTGAGTAACGCAACCTGTGGAATAAACTGTTCTGTGCTTATAGCGACTACCTACCTGAACCAGTGAAGCTCTGTGTGGGAACGAGGATCCCCCGGCACTGTGAGTAACGCAACCTGTGGAATAAACTGTTCTGTGCTTATAGCAACTGCCTACCTGAACCAGTGGAGCTCTGTGTGGGAACGAGGATCCCCCGGCACCGTGAGTAACGCAACCTGTGGAATAATCTGTTCTGTGCTTGTAGCAACTACCTACCTGAACCAGTGAAGCTCTGTGTGGGAACGAGGATCCCCCGGCACTGTGAGTAACGCAACCTGTGGAATAATCTGTTCTGTGCTTGTAGCAACTACCTACCTGAACCAGTGAAGCTCTGTGTGGGAACGAGGATCCCCCGGCACCGTGAGTAACGCAACCTGTGGAATAATCTGTTCTGTGCTTGTAGCAACTACCTACCTGAACCAGTGAAGCTCTGTGTGGGAACGAGGATCCCCCGGCACTGTGAGTAACGCAACCTGTGGAATAATCTGTTCTGTGCTTGTAGTAACCACCTACCTGAACCAGTGAAGCTCCGTGTGGGAACGAGGATCCCCCGGCACTGTGAGTAACGCAACCTGTGGAATAATCTGTTCTGTGCTTGTAGCAACTACCTATCTGAACCAGTGAGGCCCTGTGTGGGAACGAGGATCCCCCAGTGCTGTGGGCATCAGTGGAGTGTTTGCCCTGGCCGGACTGTGTTCGAGTCTGCCTCCAGGAGAAGCGGAGCGCGCCACGGACTGCTGGGCCAGAGCCCCGGCCCCAGTCATTTCCCCAAGTGGCCCTGGAGGCAAAGGAGAGCCACATTAATTTTAAAGTTCCCTTTTTCCCTTCCCCCTTTTTCCTTTTTAAATATTTAATAAAGTTTGTTTTAATTACAGTATACTCGTCTGTCTGGTCATTGGGGTGGTCTTGGGAAACTCCTCGAGGTGGAAGAGTTAAGAGGGGCGTGACCCTTTAGCATATTCGGGTCCGCCCCCGGGGTGTGACAGATTTGGCGTAGTCGGCAGGGCTCCACCTCGAGTTGAGCGACCAAGGCCCTCCAATGGCCGACGAGGAGTTGCCCGAAGCCCCGCCCCGTGTTGTGCCTGAAAGGCCAGAAACCCCACCCCGTGTAGTGCCCGAGAGGCCTGAAGCCCCCGCCATATTCCCCACCTGTTGTCCCCCAGACCGTTCTCGGGACGAGAACGGATTGGCAGGGGGGGATGTCACCAGGTGACGTTTGAATGAACGACGGGCGGAACCCGGCTTCCATATTTTGAACGAACGACGGGCGGAACCGGGCTTCCACATTTCGTTTCCGGGGTTTCCCTGAAGTCAAATTGAGCCTGATTGTGCGCAGGTGGGGATAATTTGCACAGCGGTTGCTGGTAGGCTGACGAGGGGAAGAGTCAGCATATAAGAAGACCTTTTGTAGACCTCAAAGGGAGTTCGTTTCGGGCACGAGTTGCTACACTGCCTAGGGCAGACACCGACCACACGCTCCGTCCTTAGAGGAGCCGGAGGGCGCCGTCGATCCACGGAGGTGCTTATAGCACATGGAAAGAGTGCGGCAGCCAAGAAGGGCGAAAAGGACGGAGCGGTGGATTTTAAAGGAACACTGCACCGGAACGTGCTTGTGGTATACGTTGTGTACGTTGTGTTGCTGCTTTGCAGACGGACCACGCTGGTCGGATCGCTCTCCTGGGGAAGAGAGTAAGAGACAGTCAGCGGACGAAGGAATATTGTGGAGTCTACGTGAGGAAGAGTGAACACAGAGCCATCGAGAGCACAGGGAACAGAGGTTATTGGCAACCAAGCGTGAGTAACCGCCGTGATACTTCTCTGTACATGACTTGTATGAAGAGTTATCCTGGTGTGTGTTCTTGTGTTTCGTGAGGTCCCTGGCCCCACTGGAGAGGAGAGCGTGGGTGAGCCGCGGGTCGACCGGAAGCACGGACGAAGCACCGTCCGCCAGTAAGCCAGTGGCCCTGTGGGAAAGAGGAAGTGCAGGTGAGCCAGGGAAGTGATAACCGACACGCCGGGCCTGTGAATACCACACATCTCTCCCTCAATTGTGATCCAGTTGTTGCCCAACCAGTCTCTCGGGGTCGTCGTGGTCAGGTGGCAAGGACGATCTAAAATTCACGTGACGTGGTATAAGAGTGCTGTGGGTGAGTTTCACTGATTGATGGTGTTTACGCTTGACTTGCTGTGTGTATGCTGTGCTTGTAGCGTTCAAACTGCCCAGCCTCTGACGAGACGCGAGATGATGACATCTGTTGTGGCCTGAGTCCTAGAGGGAAAGAGAGAAAATCAAGCCTTGTCCCCGGGGTGTGACAACGAGAGCTTCGTCTATACACTGTAGCGAAACCAGTGAAGCTCTGTGTGGGAACGAGGACCCCCCGGCTCTGTGAGTAACGCAGCCTGTGAAATAACCTGTTCTGTGCTTATAGCAACTACCTACCCGAACCAGTGGAGCTCTGTGTGGGAACGAGGATCCCCCGGCACCGTGAGTAACGCAACCTGTGGAATAAACTGTTCTGTGCTTATAGCGACTACCTACCTGAACCAGTGAAGCTCTGTGTGGGAACGAGGATCCCCCGGCACTGTGAGTAACGCAACCTGTGGAATAAACTGTTCTGTGCTTATAGCAACTGCCTACCTGAACCAGTGGAGCTCTGTGTGGGAACGAGGATCCCCCGGCACCGTGAGTAACGCAACCTGTGGAATAATCTGTTCTGTGCTTGTAGCAACTACCTACCTGAACCAGTGAAGCTCTGTGTGGGAACGAGGATCCCCCGGCACTGTGAGTAACGCAACCTGTGGAATAATCTGTTCTGTGCTTGTAGCAACTACCTACCTGAACCAGTGAAGCTCTGTGTGGGAACGAGGATCCCCCGGCACCGTGAGTAACGCAACCTGTGGAATAATCTGTTCTGTGCTTGTAGCAACTACCTACCTGAACCAGTGAAGCTCTGTGTGGGAACGAGGATCCCCCGGCACTGTGAGTAACGCAACCTGTGGAATAATCTGTTCTGTGCTTGTAGTAACCACCTACCTGAACCAGTGAAGCTCCGTGTGGGAACGAGGATCCCCCGGCACTGTGAGTAACGCAACCTGTGGAATAATCTGTTCTGTGCTTGTAGCAACTACCTATCTGAACCAGTGAGGCCCTGTGTGGGAACGAGGATCCCCCAGTGCTGTGGGCATCAGTGGAGTGTTTGCCCTGGCCGGACTGTGTTCGAGTCTGCCTCCAGGAGAAGCGGAGCGCGCCACGGACTGCTGGGCCAGAGCCCCGGCCCCAGTCATTTCCCCAAGTGGCCCTGGAGGCAAAGGAGAGCCACATTAATTTTAAAGTTCCCTTTTTCCCTTCCCCCTTTTTCCTTTTTAAATATTTAATAAAGTTTGTTTTAATTACAGTATACTCGTCTGTCTGGTCATTGGGGTGGTCTTGGGAAACTCCTCGAGGTGGAAGAGTTAAGAGGGGCGTGACCCTTTAGCATATTCGGGTCCGCCCCCGGGGTGTGACAGATTTGGCGTAGTCGGCAGGGCTCCACCTCGAGTTGAGCGACCAAGGCCCTCCAATGGCCGACGAGGAGTTGCCCGAAGCCCCGCCCCGTGTTGTGCCTGAAAGGCCAGAAACCCCACCCCGTGTAGTGCCCGAGAGGCCTGAAGCCCCCGCCATATTCCCCACCTGTTGTCCCCCAGACCGTTCTCGGGACGAGAACGGATTGGCAGGGGGGGATGTCACCAGGTGACGTTTGAATGAACGACGGGCGGAACCCGGCTTCCATATTTTGAACGAACGACGGGCGGAACCGGGCTTCCACATTTCGTTTCCGGGGTTTCCCTGAAGTCAAATTGAGCCTGATTGTGCGCAGGTGGGGATAATTTGCACAGCGGTTGCTGGTAGGCTGACGAGGGGAAGAGTCAGCATATAAGAAGACCTTTTGTAGACCTCAAAGGGAGTTCGTTTCGGGCACGAGTTGCTACACTGCCTAGGGCAGACACCGACCACACGCTCCGTCCTTAGAGGAGCCGGAGGGCGCCGTCGATCCACGGAGGTGCTTATAGCACATGGAAAGAGTGCGGCAGCCAAGAAGGGCGAAAAGGACGGAGCGGTGGATTTTAAAGGAACACTGCACCGGAACGTGCTTGTGGTATACGTTGTGTACGTTGTGTTGCTGCTTTGCAGACGGACCACGCTGGTCGGATCGCTCTCCTGGGGAAGAGAGTAAGAGACAGTCAGCGGACGAAGGAATATTGTGGAGTCTACGTGAGGAAGAGTGAACACAGAGCCATCGAGAGCACAGGGAACAGAGGTTATTGGCAACCAAGCGTGAGTAACCGCCGTGATACTTCTCTGTACATGACTTGTATGAAGAGTTATCCTGGTGTGTGTTCTTGTGTTTCGTGAGGTCCCTGGCCCCACTGGAGAGGAGAGCGTGGGTGAGCCGCGGGTCGACCGGAAGCACGGACGAAGCACCGTCCGCCAGTAAGCCAGTGGCCCTGTGGGAAAGAGGAAGTGCAGGTGAGCCAGGGAAGTGATAACCGACACGCCGGGCCTGTGAATACCACACATCTCTCCCTCAATTGTGATCCAGTTGTTGCCCAACCAGTCTCTCGGGGTCGTCGTGGTCAGGTGGCAAGGACGATCTAAAATTCACGTGACGTGGTATAAGAGTGCTGTGGGTGAGTTTCACTGATTGATGGTGTTTACGCTTGACTTGCTGTGTGTATGCTGTGCTTGTAGCGTTCAAACTGCCCAGCCTCTGACGAGACGCGAGATGATGACATCTGTTGTGGCCTGAGTCCTAGAGGGAAAGAGAGAAAATCAAGCCTTGTGCCCGGGGTGTGACAACGAGAGCTTCGTCTATACACTGTAGCGAAACCAGTGAAGCTCTGTGTGGGAACGAGGACCCCCCGGCTCTGTGAGTAACGCAGCCTGTGAAATAACCTGTTCTGTGCTTATAGCAACTACCTACCCGAACCAGTGGAGCTCTGTGTGGGAACGAGGATCCCCCGGCACCGTGAGTAACGCAACCTGTGGAATAAACTGTTCTGTGCTTATAGCGACTACCTACCTGAACCAGTGAAGCTCTGTGTGGGAACGAGGATCCCCCGGCACTGTGAGTAACGCAACCTGTGGAATAAACTGTTCTGTGCTTATAGCAACTGCCTACCTGAACCAGTGGAGCTCTGTGTGGGAACGAGGATCCCCCGGCACCGTGAGTAACGCAACCTGTGGAATAATCTGTTCTGTGCTTGTAGCAACTACCTACCTGAACCAGTGAAGCTCTGTGTGGGAACGAGGATCCCCCGGCACTGTGAGTAACGCAACCTGTGGAATAATCTGTTCTGTGCTTGTAGCAACTACCTACCTGAACCAGTGAAGCTCTGTGTGGGAACGAGGATCCCCCGGCACCGTGAGTAACGCAACCTGTGGAATAATCTGTTCTGTGCTTGTAGCAACTACCTACCTGAACCAGTGAAGCTCTGTGTGGGAACGAGGATCCCCCGGCACTGTGAGTAACGCAACCTGTGGAATAATCTGTTCTGTGCTTGTAGTAACCACCTACCTGAACCAGTGAAGCTCCGTGTGGGAACGAGGATCCCCCGGCACTGTGAGTAACGCAACCTGTGGAATAATCTGTTCTGTGCTTGTAGCAACTACCTATCTGAACCAGTGAGGCCCTGTGTGGGAACGAGGATCCCCCAGTGCTGTGGGCATCAGTGGAGTGTTTGCCCTGGCCGGACTGTGTTCGAGTCTGCCTCCAGGAGAAGCGGAGCGCGCCACGGACTGCTGGGCCAGAGCCCCGGCCCCAGTCATTTCCCCAAGTGGCCCTGGAGGCAAAGGAGAGCCACATTAATTTTAAAGTTCCCTTTTTCCCTTCCCCCTTTTTCCTTTTTAAATATTTAATAAAGTTTGTTTTAATTACAGTATACTCGTCTGTCTGGTCATTGGGGTGGTCTTGGGAAACTCCTCGAGGTGGAAGAGTTAAGAGGGGCGTGACCCTTTAGCATATTCGGGTCCGCCCCCGGGGTGTGACACTCGTGTTCAATAAATATTTGCAAGACACTACACTAAACTCTGGAATAAGCATGAGAATAAGCGAGTATCTGGCAAACGCGATTTTATCATAAACCGTTTAGACACGTCTGCAGCAGGCTCATATTTTGACATCACACGTGATGCACGGGGGTGGGTCAGTGACCAAAACGGTTTGACAAGATGAGAAATTCATTTATTTTTTTAACTTGTTTTAAAAGCATGCATCAGGTTTATTTCAATGCACAGTGTATTTATGTTACTTTTATGCAATAAAAAATTACATTTGCACCATTTTTATGAAAGTTAAGACTGAATGGACCTGAAAATGTCAAATGGTGTAAAAGCCAATTGCGCCAAAGAATGAGAAATATTAAATATTTTATCCACCTTGATGGCATGTAAGCGTAATCATAAAAAAATATTTTAAAATATCATTTTATTAGTTATTTTTAAATGTAAATTTTTATTTGTTTTGTAATATTTGTCCTGACATATGCTGAAAACAGCTCTGTTTTCTAAATAATCTTTGACAAATGATGTACAAATTTATGTAAAAAAAATCATATTACACTAAACTAGATGATTATATTTTATTCCACATTTTTATGAACATATTTATATTTTAATAAAAAAAATACAAGTTACACCAATTGACATTTTTGCAATTATCCCCCAAATATTCTTTCAAAATGAAATAAAACCAGAAATTTTAGACTTGAGAATAAGAGAATGTATGCAAGAAATCTGCACATTTATTTTGAAATTTTAACCCTTTTACATTTATTTTATCCATACGGACACAAAATAATTAACGTCATGTCATTGACCCACATAAGTTTACATGACGCGTCAAACACATAGTTTGAAATGATGAGCCACACATATGACGTGCTACATACATGTTGTGACAAGCTTAGTATCGTGCTCCTTCGAAAAAGGGAGTCACCTGCCGCCACTGCATTTAAATATACAAAAGTAAACCATATATACTGAGCAAATGACATTTTCTCCTTTATAAAGCAATTGACTGACATTTGTAGTGTGTTTAATTCTGTGCCTATAGAAACGTATCGAGCAGAGGTGTGTCCACCCCCTGTTTCCTGACCTGAGACCTCTGTTGGATTGCTGGTCTTTAACAGTCTGGTATGTGAATGTCTGCACTGGATCTGAGATGGAAGGGGTTAAAAGGAAAAAAGCTGTCAAGTTTTTAAAAGGTGCACAAACCTATTAAATGTTTAAGCGCTACTGCAGCCTTCAATGAAAAACATTTCAGCCCTTGTTGACTGGAGTTTTGCAGATAGCTGCAGTTGGACAAATGCTGTGTTTCCTTTAACCCAACCACAGTTATTACTAAAGCAGGCCTGCTTGATGTAGATTGAACTACAAGATGTTTTAACGGCCAAATCATGTCACGGGAAACAGTAACGGAGAAACAAAGCATTTAGTATATATATTTTTATATATAATTTGATATGCCAAATATGAGTTAAAAAAATTCAAGTACAGCATAAACATTTTATTTGGATATATTTTGTTTGATTTCTTTTTATCTTTTCTAATAACATTTTATTACATTATCAGATGGTTATTCGGCTTTGCAATGAAAATATCCTTTATATTATAATGCTCAAAACATAACAAGGAATTAGTTTATGACAAATCTTGAATTACTTTATAGCCTCTGACTCACTCCGCTTATAGAAAATTTAACGTGTTGCTCTTTTTTTATGAGAATAAGAAAGAACAGCTACCTGCCAAAACAAAGAGACATCTCAAAAGACACAATTGTTTTTGTAATATATGGTAATATAATTTTAGCTATAAATCCTTTTTGACGATTAGAAGAATTTAATGGGAATGAGTGTCAGTTTAGTGTGTTTTATTGACATGATGAAATTTGTATACACTTCCATTGCCAAAACATTTGCAGCATAGCTGCATGCAAGGGAAAATTGTGCAAGTAAAATAATATATAAGTAAAAGCTGTTTCACACGAGACGTGACAAGCAGTCAAACCACAGAGCAGCTGCTGCTTTTCTCGTATAGTGAAAGCGGTTTGTGCAGTCTAGGCAGGGCTGGCATCACGGTGATGAAGCAGACGTTGCCATGGTTACAGTCAGCAATGTCACATTTGTATTTACTAAGTTACAAATTGTTTGTTTGTTATTTCGCCTGCTGTGAAGAGGTGTGCCGCTAAGGCGGCATGATTTTTGGGTGCATGAGCATCACGTGCAGGCCGCCTCCCAGCCGGGAATAAAACCACCCACGTTTTGCTGCTTTTTGCATGTCTCCAAATTGAAAATGAACTAGGTACTGGTAACTACTGCATTCCATGCATAAACCCCATAACACCCACAAAATCAAATTTGGCTCCCCTTGTGATGTCAGAAGGGGATAATACCGCCCCTTAATCTGCACTATCCAACCACGGCACTGCCATTTAGTGCAGAGATCAGCTCATTTGCATTTCAAAGGACACACACCAAAAAGGCAATTTTTTGCTCACACCTACAAAGTGGCAATTTTAACATGCTATAATAAATTATCTTTATGATATTTGAGCTAAATCTTCACATACATACTCCGGGGACACCAAAGATTCATTTGACATCTTTAAAAAATATTGTAGAATGTCCCCAAATATTGTAGAGGTTAAGACTTTAATACTTCAATATTAGTAAATAAAAATAAAGTTCATACAGTGATGGATTTTTCAAGGTAACATCGTACAAAAGCACTCCACATTTTGCGCATAGCAGCTGGCTTTCTCTATTGTGTGGTTTTCATCGAGTGTCGATGGTAAATCACATTAGTCAGTGCAGACTGAGATGTTTTTTTAAGCGCTTTGGTTATGACAGATGCTTGGTCATGTGACACAGAATTGGCACACTGTACCATCAAAGTGTTCCTGACCTACACAGATACCGCAGCTTACCGTATCATTCTCCTTTTGACACGTCCTTTGTTTTTCATGAATGCTTGTGCTTGCGATGCTTATAAAATTGGTATGGTCTTTGATCAAGGGGCTCAACAACTGGCTCTTGAAAAAGCCACTAGGGCATGGTAACCTTTTCTTCAGCTTGCCGTGCTTGATAGAGTGTTGACAGTTCTCAGTTTCCCCACTGTGCCCAAATGCAGTGGTGATAATTAAAATGCGTTTTGACTAAAATGTAAATGGTATACCATAATCCCATATAGTGTATCAGCTTTATGTTTACATTGTGTTCTTTGAGGATATAAAGTACATTTCCATGTACAATGAGCTTCTGCAGAAAATGTATTAATGTTTTAAACTATGAGGTACTGTATTTGTAACCCTGTCTGTAAAATTCAAAGTCTCATAATCTATTTATGAGATTAGGAGCATCAAAATTTGATTTCGATCATTGATTTATCTTTTTGACATGTCCTTACTTAGTCAGTATTATATAAGTATAAGAAATATATGTTCTTTAAATTATGTGGGATGATTTTATGTAGAAAACAATAAATCACAAAATAATAATTTAGTTGGGTTTTCACAGTCTGGATTGCATTTAAATTCACTGGTTCAAGTGATCCAGAATGGACATATGACCATACAGAAAAATTCATGATTGTTTGCAATTGTGTGATTCTCACGAAATCCAGATTTAGAATTTAGAATTTTTTTGGAACATAAGATTAAGGTCTGAACTTACTATCAACATTATTTTTAGAGGATGTAAAAAAATATTTCCATAGATTTATTTACATTTTTTAGATTATCATTATCAAAAATTATCATTATCGCAACATGATATTACATTTAATATATGCATTTACAAACTCATGTTTCGGAAATGAGAACTAAAAAGTAGGTACTATGACAAACAAAATTTGGTAACACTTTACAATAACAGTACATGAATAATCATGTACTAATACATAAATTAATAATTACTTTAATATGAAGTAATGATAAGTTAAGCCATGTACTAATCAATAACTAACCATAACTATGTCATGAGTCATATGAATTCATGCATGAATTACAGCCACCTTAACTACACATTAATACATGTTTGTTAGTTAATGCATTAATTAACACTTTGGGTAACCGAAATCAAACATGCTCTAGAACAGTGGTTCCCAACGGTTTGCAGGATCTGATGCTTTGTTTGAGGTCAAATAAAGATGTATAAAATGTTCCACTTATAATTTTAGAAACAAAAGATATTTTTCAAATTCATGTGCTCACAATACCAAGATAGCAGGTAGTTAAAGTATTTTATTATGTAAGATAATTGTTCTCTATTTTTGTGTGCTTGTCAATGTAGATTGCAAAATCAAAAGGAAGGTTGATGTAAACATTACGGCCTACAACAGGCTGTCCGCTCGTTACACTTGTGGTCTGCTGCTTTTGGCGCTGTCAAAATATTTCAGTTAAAATCATTCTAACTATTCCTCAGAAATGACAAACATGCAAACCAAAGTCACAATGCCAAATGTATAGTGTTCATATAAAGACCATCAAACCGTCAATCATACCAGTTTATTTGTGAAAGCTATTAAAATGTTATCTTCATGTTATTTTAATTATTGTTTAATTAATTTTTCGCATTGTATCAGGATCAGCGTTCAGCCAGGGGCGGATCTACGGGTGGATTGACAGCTTGCCCACCCAATCAGATTCATGGAAATACATTATGTTTTTTCATTCAAACCGTAATTCTTCAACCATTTGAACTATCAAAAAATTAGAAATGCTCCTAAAGAAAACAAATTGCGCTTTTTGGCAATATATGGTTTATTACGGTAATGTCTTGCTTTCCGTCCACCAATCGCTGCTGTCATCTAGAGCGGAAGAGGCGGGTTTGAAGAGAGCGCGGTAGGTTAGATTGCACTGAGTAGCAGATTCGTGTGTGAACGAGCGGTAAAGAAAAGACTTCTAAATAAAAACGGTGTACACCAGCAACACTAAAGTTAACTCGCTCTTGGTGGCTCGGGACTCGACGGCCCGACTGGACTGTTTAAGTAGATTTTAAATAAAGCAGTGTTGATATTTTTTGCTTCTGGGTCCTCTTATGTTTCAGAACCAGTGCTTAGGTAAGCCACGTGCGTTTAGCTAAATAAATGCTCAATGCTTAAATAGTTCATCGTAAATCGTTGTAATATGCTTATGACTTGCGAATGTTATGCTTATTTAATTGAAATAAACCAAGCTTAATGACGTATGCAGCCTGCATATCCGACCTCCGGAGGATGCAGCCTTCTGTTTGATGCCCACCTATTTAAAAACACTTTCTGCCTCCGCCACTGGGTAACTTATATTTTTATTTGTTAATGTATGATAAGGTCATGACTTTACTAAGGGGGCACATCATTACTAACTCATCGTTAACTACTCATAAACTAACATAAATTCATGATTTGTTATGGTATGATTAGGTCATGACTTTACTTGAGGGGGCACATCATTACTAACTCATCGTTAACTACTCATAAACTAACATAAATTCATGATTTGTTAATGTATGATTAGGTCATGACTTTACTTGAGGGGGCACATCATTACTAACTCATCGTTAACTACTCATAAACTAACAAAAATTCATGATTTGTTAATGTATGATTAGGTCATGACTTTACTTGAGGGGGCACATCATTACTAACTCATCGTTAACTACTCATAAACTAACAAAAATTCATGATTTGTTAATGTATGATTAGGTCATGACTTTACTTGAAGGGGCACATCATTATTAACTCATCGTTAACTACTTATAAACTAACATAAATTAATGACTTGTTAATGTATTATTGTGTAGGCCCTACATAATGACTTTTCTTGGAGGGGTACACTGTTAAAAAGTTATCAATTACACATTCTATACAAATTCAGCTCATCAAAATCCAAATTTTTGGTGGTTTTAAAGGAGAGGAGCAAATGTGAAAATTAGTCAGACATTTGGAAGGAGTAATAATGGCTTAAAAGAAGAACAAAACAAATACTGTATGTGCATTTTGATAATAAGACAAGCCAGTTGACACAATAACCATCGTCTGTAGGCTAACACTGATTTAAATTTAGAAAGAATAGCGTCTGTCACTCTTAATGGCAGCAGTGGAACTAATTTTAATTATTAATCCATAATTGCATATTTAATGATTAAGGTTAACAGTAAATGTTGCAAGAAATCCAGTGCCATTCAATGTTTTTAGCTCAGCTGCAGGAGCAAATATATAAACAGTTTTGCATTACAAACCTAAACATTTTGCATTAACAAAAGTTATTTTCGTTCTTCTGGAGAGCTTGTTTGATATGGAGTACGCAAAGTGTTAGTTAATGCATTAACTAACAAACATGTATTAATGTGTAGTTAAGGTGGGTGTAATTCATGCATGAATTCATATGACTCATAACATAGTTACGGTTAGTTATTGATTAGTAAATAGCTTAACTCATCATTAGTTCATATTAAACTGATTATTAATTTATGTATTAGTACATGATTATTCATGTACTGTTATTGTAAAGTGTTACCCAAAATTTAAACTTTTATCTGGAGAGAAAAAATAAGAACTGTTTACCTGGTAGCCATCTTGAGTGTCACAGTCAATTATGTCCCTTTCAACTTTTTTTTTAATGTTAGTTCCTTGAGGGCTTAAACAATGATTGAAAATTGTTGCGGAGGATGAGAAAATTGATCTTGGACACATTTTTATTCCTTATTATTGTCTCTACATCTACCAATGATCACCAAATACCACATGTTTCTTTACTGTAAATGTCTATATTATAACATGCATTGAAGCTTTTTATTTTTTAGATTTTTTAATTATACATTTTCCATCTCAAAGAACCCAAATACAGCCATGGACATGTTGGGGTAATGAAAATTTTCCCCTGAAATGTGGAAAAAACAACAAAATTGATTTTATGATGTCATTTTAAATCATGTGCAAAATAGTACATGAAGAGATGTTTGTAACTGTATGCTTCCTAATTTGAAAGGATTTACTTTTTTATCAAAATGTTTTATCTAATTTTGTGAGAATCACACAATTTCTTCCAATAGTGCTTCTTCAAAATGAATTGTATTTTTTCTGATGCTTCTTGAAGGTGATCTGCTTTGAGATACATTATACATACCACTTAGCTTATGCTTTTAATTTTATTCACACACACAGCAAAGCGGTGTTTTTAGTACTTTCCATATGAAAGGCCCTTAATTGAACCTAGCATTCATCTCAAGTATTCATGGGCCAAAGCATAAATCCTCATCCTATTCTCTTTCAGAGCACTGCTAAGCAACAACCTAAAGAGGGTTTTTATTTTTTATAGCTTGGAAAGGTTTCGATGAGAGGGTCTTGCATATTGATGCTTTGGGAGGTCTGTTTTTTCTTTGCTGTGGTTGTGTTGGTGCATGGGGGGAAAGAGGTGACAAAGACCCATGCTTATCTTTGTAATCTATTTAGTTTTTCTGATTGGTCTGAGCTGGTCAGGGCATTGGGAAATGTGGAAGAAGTAGTAATGGACACAGCAGAACATGCAGATAACCCACGTTCCACCGGTGTGGTACAAAGATTCGTGTGTTGCTTCTGCTTTCGGACAGGTGAGAAAGACTGCGATCAGGAGAATCCACAAAATCCCAGTGCTGTTGTGGATGATGAGAGCATCCATATTGTTGTTGAAGATTTGGGCATAGACAACCCTGGCTTTAGCCTTTCTGAAGTGGAGCACTGCAGGCCGCCTCAACAGAGCACCATGGGTCGTTCTGCCAGTTCTGTGTCCATTTGCCAAAGGGCAGCACAAAAGAAGAAGCTCGCACCTCTTTCCTCCTTACCGCTTCAGTCAACAGTTCATCTGGGGAGCAATGAGGAGGACTTTGTAGATGCTCTTTTATATGGGAGCACTAGTGATAGTGATGGTGATCTCCTGAGACCACCAGTCATCAATCTCATACCACCAACACCTTCTGACGTTATAGATGATGACCAGTTTTTCGACATGAATTCGAAAGAAGAGAGCATGTTGCAAACATCGGGCAGCGAAGGGGTGGACAGTATCGGAAGTGCTGTTAGTGGAGAGCAAGATTGTGAGGAAGGTGTGGAGAAACCAGTCAGAGATGAAGAATCTGATATCAAAAATGAAGAAGGTTTACCTAAATTGGAAGATGTAATGGCCACGAGGAGCAAAGTGGACAAGTCTACCGTTCACTTTTTGAGGAGTATGTTTCAAGTGCCCCCGCTTCCTGAATACCCACGCAAAAGTAAGACGTTTCTTTACGTCAGTATTGTGAGAAGCCGTTGGCACATTTATACAAGATTGGAGGGCATGCGGTTTTTCTAGAATCATGACATATTCTTGTGAACTTGTCAATTCTTATGTTTGCTTTGGCAGGGAGTCTCAATACTGGAGTCAGTTTACTACAGTTCACAGAGCATAATTTGGGTGAGTCTGTTTTGTGATGAATCTTTACAATAGTTTCATCATGGGTGCCCCGGAGCTAATTTGATTTATTAATCACATGTAAAAACTTTGCAAGAAATGTGATGAATAGTTTATTAAGCTGTTTCCTTAAGGTTTGTAATCATCTTTGGATATACTGTACAGTATGAAAAATTATTATTATTGACTCAATCTGTGGTTGTAGGAGGTTTATAAATATTTAGGTTTATTTAACAATCCATTTTTGTCTTTATTAACAGGCACATTTATGTCATGCCATGAAGTTTATTTTCACATCCTCTTTCACGTATAAAATAATTTATGTATAGATTTATTATTTTTTGTTTATTGCCCAGGCATCCTTTAAAGAAAATACTGTACAGTATTACTGGCAGCTGTTTGCCGGTTGTAGATTTAAATGTATGTTACTTAGCAACATTTTGTTCGAAGTTACTTGAACATTAAACATTAACAAGTCTTTATTATTACAGAATAAAACTAAAATAACAGCCTTAGGCAAAGCATTCTGGGAACCAAAATTTGAAGAAAAAACAGAAAAAGGTTGATGAGGATTTCTGATTACCAGAATGCTTTGCATGAGGCTGTTATTTTATAGTTTTATTCTGTAAATACAAAGACTTGTTGATGTTTAATGTTCATGTAACTTTGAACAAACTGTTGCCAGTAAATAATTTAAATCAACATAATCTCACGGAAAATTGTGTTATAGTCACGCAAAATTTGTCAAAGGGACGAAATGCAGCTTTATTTTGTGCCTTGAGCACGAATGCCTTTTTGTGAAACATGGATTTTTTATATAGTTTCTAGTGTCTGTGGCACAACTCTATTTTTCTTGTCATTTTATGTATTGTTCCCCCCCCCATTTTTCAATCATTGTCACTTGGGGTTGGGGTTAGATTTGGGGTTTGGGTTAGGATGTACTTTTATGTATTGGTTTGTACATGTTTTTCTTCCGCTTTTAAAACTATTCTCGCCTGGAGTGTGGGTTATAGTTGGGGTTAGGATGTCTAAAAATGTAACAGAAAGTGATTCTAACCCCAACCCAAGCGGCAATGGTAAGAAAACTATGAGAAAACAATACATAAAATGAAACAAAAAGTTGTGCAATGCACATGAAAAACTATTTATAAGAAATTTGCGTCAAGAAAAAGACATTCGTGCTCAAGGCATGAAAAAAGCTGAATTTCGTGCCATGGACAAGAATAATTGATCTAATTTTGCATGACTATAACCCAAGTTTCCGTAACATCAGTCTTATTTAAATCTACAGTAAATTACTGGAAAAAACAGCTGCATAACTACAGCTTTTTTATAGTGTAGAAATAAAGTTGAATTAGCTTAAGTTATTTCAACTTTATTTTTATAATTTATAGCAATTCCTCACTAGTAAAGTAATTTCAAATTGATTGAACTTAAAAATGTAAGTGCAACAAGGAATTTTTACAGTGCATTAAAAGTGAACAGTAGGATTAACTTAAAAAATTAACTTATCAACTTCAATTGGTAAAATCTGAAATGTTTTGTTTTTCAACTTACATTTTTCACTTACAGTATTTTCACTTGAGCAAAAACTTTTTTTAGGTGTTACCAATTGAAGTCATTTTTTTTAGTTGATTTGCTTAAACTCCAGTCCCACATCCAGTAAACAAAGATTTGTAGGCTATACTACACTTATTGTTGTATTGTTGACTCCTTAGACAAAATGTTAAATGCATTTGGAAGTCACATTGGATAAAAGCATCTTTTAAGAACTATTCACTTATTTTTCTGTCACGTGGCTGCTTAAGCGCGTTGTTTTCACTCACAGCTTTTACTCATCAACAACCACCAAAACCAACATCTCTCTGACTTCATTTTAAACAGTACATTGTGAAAAACGCTGTCATTATTGCATATCCATGCATAAAATTTGAGGAATATAAATACATTTTAAATATATATATATATATATATAAATATTGAGTAGTCTGTGGTCCCTTACTGTGTTGCCATGTGTGTTTATATTTAAAACTAAAACAAACGTTTGACTTTATAAAAGTTCTGTCACATTTCATGAACTTTATTGAGTTGGATCACGTGATTTTCGGTTGGCGAGCTTCAGAAAAGCTCACGTGATTAGGGACCATCAATGCTCACTGTTTTGTGTTGCATTGTGGGAATTTTTAGGGAACGACTGTTCCAGTGCACTGGATTTTGCGATTGAGACCGCCCTTAAATTGGCCGACTCCCTGATCAGTGCCCTGACTACTAAACAAGGGAGCTGATTAAGACACACCCAGGACGTATTTATTGTAGATAAAGCATAACATCGCAATGATTCTGGTTTGAAATATGAATTCAAAATTGTCCTTTTTCTTGACTCATCCTTTTAAAACGCAAGATTTGACTAGAGATATCCCTTCCTCATGCAGCCCTCATTCAGGTGTGGTTTTCTTCTTAAAGGGCACAGTTTAGTACGTGTGGGTGGACGTAACACAGTGCAGGTCTCATCGTGCACAAAGCACGAGCGCATCTCCGGTGTACTCACTGCCTTCAAGAAAAGTTATTCCTCTTTACTGAGAACTAAACAGTTTATTGTTTGGTCAAGAGAATCGACACCTATTGAGTCACAGTTGATGTCTGTGTTCTAACTGGGACACCGGTCTGTGACCAATGGTGAAACGTCTGTTTGAGACAATGTGTCTGAGCTGTGGTAAGGGACCGCTTTTGTATCCAGGATTCCCAAGTGTGAAGTCATATGACCTGTTCTCAAGCATTGCATTCCAGTGGTCCATATGTCTTATTCAAAGGCAATCCGAGCCTTTCAAAACCCTTTACACACCCCATCACTTGATGACACAGCTTATGTGTAGGTTGTGACATAAGTCTGAAGCCACCACCAGCTTTGTCGTCTTAGCAAAGTGTCATTAGTTTTAATAACTATCCAATAAATGATTCTTGTAAAAGTTCAGAGAGCGTGATTCGAATGGTGCCGTGTTTCAAACTGTTTCAAAGTACAGTGGGGTCCTGTGGAGAAGGGGGAAACAGCTGGCAGGGCGGAAAGACCTAGATACTTCCCACGATCCCCAAGGCCTCTCTGACTCTGATCCTCTGAATATCAGTGCAGTACAGACAGTTCAAGCCACATGGTTTCAAAACTTTATTAATCTGTGTTGCATTTGACTGTTTGCAATGAGGCGAATGTGTTTATCTTTTGTACACATATGTGTGTTATTCTGCAGAGAGATCTTGTTGTTGGTTTCCTCAGGTCTTGACCTCTTTTAAGTCCACAGTTTTCCCTGCAGTACAAGCCATGCACATTTCCTCTTCCTGTTCGCTGTCTAGGACGTCCAAAGGTCAGAGCCACGACTGCACTGCGCAGATCGTGCAAAGTGGCCCAGTTTTAAAAAAAATGACATTTTAAGCTTTATGTTATAATCTTAGACATTGCTTAATTTTTTTGCCTTTGTACCTTGAGGGAGCAATTTTTTAAATAGATTTAATAACAAGTTGAATATATTTAATTAATGCAGCTTACTTAAGTGTAGGTTTACAAAGACAGCTTTTGTTGTTTAAATAGGGCAGTTTCATTTCCCATTTAAATGTCAAATTACTTGGACTTCTCACTGGAATAGTCACTCTCTCCTCCTGCTTTTCAAGTCATGTCAAGTTTATTGTCATTCTATCCATGTCCACACGTATACAGTGGAACAAAATGTCATTTTACAGAGTCCACAGCGCTGTAAAACACTACGCAGTTCATTTTGTTAGACAAACCCTAATTTGAAAGTTGGTTAAATGGTCTAATGTAGATAACCTTACGTCAACAAACAGAGCACATGGAGAGAACTTACAACGTTTACTAGAAATGGAAATTCTGTCATCATTTACTCACTCTCAAGTTGTTTCAAACCTGTATGAGTTTCATCAAAATAACAACTTTTGTGTTCAACAGAATAAAGAAACTCATTAACAACATGAGGTAAATGGTGACAAAAGTTTAATTTTTGTGGTGACCCCTTTAAAGGTAGTGTGTGTTAATTTTAGCAGCATCTAGTGGTGAGTTTGCGAATTGCAACCAACAGCTCACCCCTCAATGTCAAAACGCATATGGGTGATTCTCGCGAAGACTTATGAGATGTCATGAAACATTTTGATAAAAAAAAAGTAAATGCAAAGTAAGAGTATCAAAATATGAAGCATACAGTTACAAACATCTCTTCATGTATTTTGCACATGATTTCAAATGACATCATACAAACCAATGTTTTTCCGCATTTAAGGGAAATTTTTTAAGTGTCCATGACTGGATTTGGGTTCTTTGACATGGAAATATTTATAATCCAAAAATCTAAAGCTTCAGTGCATGTTATACCATAAACATTTACAGTAAAGAAACATTTGGTGATCATTGGTAAATGTAGAGACAATAATAAGGAATATAAATGTGTCCAAGACCAATTTTCTCATCCTCCGCAACAATTTTCAATTATTGTTTCAGCCTTCAAGGCACTAACATTTTCAACAAAAAAATTAGTTGTAAGGGACAAAATTGACTGTGACACTCAAGATGGCAATCAGGTAAACAGTTCTTATTTTTCTCTCCATATAAAAGTTGGCATTTTGTTTGTCATAGTACCTAGACAACTTTTTAGTTCTCATTACCAAAACATGAGTTTGTAAATGCATATATTTAATGTAATATCATGTCGCGGTAATGATAATTTTGATAATGATAATCTAAAAAATTTAAATAATTCTATATTTTTTAAATCCTCTAAAAATAATGGTTATAGTTAGTTCAGACCTTAATCTTTTAATCTTAATCAGATCTTAAGCAAAAAATAGGCTTCAAGGGCTTTTAAAAATTTGAATGCTGGACACCTTCTAAATCTGGATTTTGTGAAAATCACCCATATGGTAGCCACCAGAGGACAAACATGTCATCGTCTGAGACAACGTAGGGATGAAACTCGCATCTAGAAACATAAGGACGACTTCCATGTAAGGGGACTCGCGCTGTATGTAGATAAAGATGGCATCGTTACCGAAAGTAAGTTAATACAGTTTATAAAGTTTGAAATATGGATATTTTTCTTCTACAAAATCACATTGATTACCCACAGAAGACCTTTATTAACCCCTTGAAGCCAAGTGGGTTACTTTTGTGAAGGTTGGATGCAATTTTTTGCGGTTTATAGTCATACGTTGTTCCCTGATCCCTAAGTTACGTATATTGTTATAAAGCTTGGAAGGGCTATGACATTTACTAAAATAACTTCAAATGTGTTTGTCTGATGGTGCGTTCATACCAGACGCGGAAGAGGTGGCAAGTGTGAGTAATTTACATGTTAAGTCAATGGAAAGACGCGAATAGGCATCCTACGGCGTGGTAAGCGTGAATGGAGTAAAAAAATCTGACCTTTGGCGGATTTTCGCGCCAAGTTAACCAATCAGGATCTTGCTCTAGCAGTCTCATGATTACAGGAAGAGAGCGGAGGCAGAAGAACAAAACAACAGTGGAGGACAATCATCATCGCTATACGAGACATCTTGGGACTTTTACAGGAATTAAAAGGATCTTGTTTGGAAGAAAGTAAGTGAGGAGATCGAATAATATGGTAAATTGACTTAATTTGAGCTATATAATCCCCTTCCATGACACGAGTTTGCACGTGAATAAACCAGTAAACTCAAAATGTTCAAGTGTCCAACTACGCACTAATAGCGTGTTTTTGCCGTCTCTTACGCGTCTGGTGTGAATGCACAGTGAATCATGATGGACATATATACTGTGTCTCGGATGGCTTGAGGGTGAGTTAATCATTTTGATATTTGGCCAGAGTATCGCTTTAACTAAGCCCTTGCAAATAAACATTTTATTTGTGTTTTAATACTGTAGTTACTTATATGGACATGCAGATAATTTCTTTATTTAAAGAAATTGTCCCCTTATTGTCTCTTGTGCTTTCAATTAGATTTAGTGTAATAGTTATTGTAATAGTGACTTGCAAAGTTACCACAAGTATGTTTACTTATTCTAGGCTTTCATGTTTCAACTAATAAATTTGGCACTGCTGATGTTTAACTGTTGATATAAGGGTTCCCTTGGGAAATGTACAAAGCTGGCACTGATGCTAAACACACGCTGTTTCTTCTAACCAAGAATCGACTTCCGACAAGACTTAATATCATCATTTCAGTGTGACGATTCCCAGCAACTTGTTTATTTTTTATTAGAAAAGAAAGGGGGATACCAAAAGCAGTGTGGTTATGGGAATGCTAGAATGTCTGCTGTCTGTGGGAAACGTAGGATGTCATTGGTCACTAAACTATGCCACTAGTTGGCCAGACAGTCCTCTAGCTTGTCTTTTTATGAGTGCCAGGCTAGTTTTGCAACATCTCACGATCACGTTGTGTGCTGTGTGCTGGCATGCATCTCAAAGTATGTGGACCAGACTCATGATAAATCACTGATGACTGATGCTGCAGGGTCCAAAATAACCACAGTAAAAGCAAACTATTCCAGTCTTCCCTCAACATCATTCGATCAAATATTAGCAATAGCATACAGAGATTAAGGAGCTGTTTCCGGCTGACATTATTAATTTGACACAAATTCCAACCAAGCTTTCAGCTGTGGTCCGCATAGCCCAATACACCAAATATGGTGCTCTGGAGTGTACAGACGGCAATTCGGGACCAAATTTTCCCATGTTAGCATTAAGTTGTACTTGTTTTGTTTCCCAGAGATGGAACTCAGTGACCCAGACAAAGTTCTCTGGGTTCTTCGTTCCCATCCGCTATGGGGGCAATAATTTTGACATCTTGTTGATGTGTCGTTTTACTCATTTATTGTAGATGACCTGAGCAACAAAGATGCCAGCAGGCATGAGTTACTAAAGGAAGAGCTGAGACTACTGCCTCTTAGCAGTAATATAAGCATGCTGACAAACCAAAAGGTAACATCACAAATTTTTTAAACAGGAATATGACTTATAAAACATATATTAATACTCTTATTTGGCATCCTATCGCAGAAAACTGCAGTCAGGTCCTGTAGTTTGGGTGATACAGTTAAGAAAAGTCCTACCTCTTACTCCAAACGTCAAGGAGGAGATGAAATTCTTGAAGATGAGGGGTCACCACGGCAACGAAGGATAACTGTTGGTAATGATGGACAGTGACTTTGCCTTGTGTTGTTACTTGCTCAAATGCACTGTAAGTCAAAATGCGTAAATATATTGACTTTTTATACAATTTAGTTTGGTCTTGTACTGGCCAACCATCCTCCAACCCATATGATTGTTTTGGTCATTTGTCAACTACGACTTTAATATGCCTTAACTAAATTAGCCCCTTTACCAGCAGCAGGTGAATCTTAATAAATTTGGTTATAATTTAGCAATGATGACATGTATTGGAATAGGATTTTCTATTTAAACCAGAAGAATTAGTTTAATTTATATTACATATTACATTATTCAGGAATTTTGAGCAAATAACATACCCATTTATTTATTATATTATTATTATTATTTATATGAAGAAAAAATGCAAAAAGTTATCACTGTCTGCTGTAAATCTCAGATTCAGTGAGTTCACTTATTCAAAAACTGCCGCCAGAAGAATACGTATTAAAAAATAATTGACGACAGGCCAATACTTTACATTGCCGTTACACAGCAGGTGTGCATTATTTTTAAACAATTCAAAGGACCGGAGTCAATTATTACACTTATCCAACGGTTACCACAAACATTGCTATGGTGGTTATTTTAAGGCATTTAACAGGTTAGGTGTACGTTTTACAGAAAAAAAATCAACACCTGTGAAACATCAGAATAAAGTATTCAGCCTTGTGGTATTATATGTCTTTAATTGTGAAATAGCATTGGATCTTGTGTGTCTTGTGACTGATAGCATCATTACGTCAACTTTTATTCTGCTGTTTATTGCTAAATTGCACAATAAAAACCTGTGACTGTACCTTTCATTTGTGTGTTGTGTTTAATACACTGCATTAAAATGACTTTCTTACTTAGTATTTATGTCTTGTTTTCAGTACACATATCTAAAAATTCTTTAATTAAGATGCATTTTCTTGACAAGCAAAATGACCTAAAAAAAATCTTGAAACAGGCTAAAAGAACTTTTCAATTTTTTTTCAGCTGAGCCCTTTGGTTGCTGTGATACTTCTGCTTTGTTTATCAGTCATTGTAAAATGCGCTGGTTGGTTGTTGTGATATTTGTCCAGCCCCTCCTTCACTGTGATTCGACAGCCGTGTGAGAACTGACATGGTTGTGTACACCAAAACTTTTACGCCCGCGGCCGGCGCATGTTTTCAATTGTTTCCAATGGAAGCTCGGCGTTTTTCAAATAAGCCAGCAGCTAGTGGGTTTTTTCCGCGCTGAAAATCGGCACTCAGCGCAGAGAGTTGAAAAGAGATTCAACTTTGGGAGAAAAGCTCCGCTCGTCAATGTCTGTTCTCACACGGCTGCCCAATCACAGTGGAGGAGGGGCGGGACATTGCCACAGCAACCAACCGGCTCCCAGCAGAAGTATCACAGCTACCAAAGCGCTCAGCTGAAGAAAGCTGGCACTCAGCTGAAAAACAGCTGGCATTCGGCGTCCTCAAGGCGTTTTCAGCCGCGTTTAAAAGTTTTGGTGTGTCCAGCCCCTAAGTACGGAAAAACCGCAGAGCACTGGCTTTTACCGCAAAAAAAATTCCTAGCTGCTGGCTTTGGTGTGCACGCTACCTTAATTCAGGAAAAATTTGAGAAAAAATGTCTTACCCCATTAGCAGTTTTTTTGCTTGTTTTAAACATAAATTCACTTCCATTGTATATATTTTTCAAAACAAGACAAAAATACTAAGAAAGTCAAATTTTGCATTGTATAGTTGAAAAAACGGTTGGGCATAGGGTAGATGCTCCAAAATATCTTTTAAACCACAAATGTTTATAAAACCATTTCTAATTTTACAAATGCATAAAATTAAATGTTGTTAAAAAGTTGTTCAAGGAAAACAACATAACCACAGGTTGTAATACACTGCTGGCTGCTAGAGGGCGCTTATCTCTAACACGTAAGCTGCTTGCACAAATTAACTATGAAGTCATTATTTTTTGAAGACACCCATGTTTCTAATTGTAATACAAATCAGCAGTGTATGTGCTAGTTAATAATTATATCACTCATGAAAATGCAAATGTTTATTAGTATAATTTTTTTCTTCTCTCAGCGTCCTACATTCCCCATTCAAATGATCACATTGGAGAAGATACGGTAAAGGTAATGCTACTTTTTGCTTTTTGTGTAAAATGTGTAAAAAAAACATTAGCTTTAGGCTATACACAAGTACACTCATGCTGCGTCTGTTATGGAAGCCGAAAAATCTATGGTTAAATGAAAATCTATTAAAGTTAAGTTGGTCTTATTTTCAGTCATTTATGGTGGAATGTTCTAAATTGGTCTTTTTGTGTGAACATGTCCTTCATCTTACATCAACATGAAGTGATAAACTCTTAAACAGTTATTTTAAGTGGATGAATGTGTCAGTACTGTATGCATACACGCCATGACCTTTAAAATTAATTTGTATTTGTTTTTTTTGTGTCTGTCTATATGTAGCGGGATTCTAATGAGCAAAAAGTCAAAACTCTAGCGGAGTTGAACACAGAAGAGATCTGCCGGTGGTTTAGTAAAATTGGTTTACAGAAATGTCTTCCCTTCATTAGAGGTAAAGCACAGTGTGCACTTTTGTTTTTGTCATTTTCCAACCCATTTTCTTTTTTTTCCCACAAAACATTCAAAGAGACAAAAGCACCGCAAAGCAATAACTGTTCAGATTATGTCTAACTCATTTGCACTTGTAGCCTATTGCACCAGTTTAAAAAGAATTTCCATGCATTTACTTATAAAAGAGAAAATAACATTTAATAGGTGGTATACTGTTGCACCATAGAGATCTTTACCATTGCTGTTTAATGGTTTACAGAACCTATTTTTACAGGATTCGAACCAATAAAGAGCTATTTTAAAGATACATAAGTGTTATTTATCAGAAGCACCAGATTGGATTGATGCTAATAATAACGCTGTGGCTTTGGGTGGATCAAACCCTACAGAGGCAGAACTCAATGGATCTCACATTGCCTCTATTGACCTCAACACCCTTGAAATCCTTCAAGTGTCCAGCCTGGAGGAGAGAGAGAGTTTGCTTTCGGCCATCTACAATGAGTTACATCCACCAGACTCCACCACCCAGCGACTCGATGCCCTCCTAGGTACCATACACACAACCATTACAGAGTTCAAATCCAAGTTATACATACAGTATATATAAAATCTGTGTGTCTTTGAAACAGAAATGTTTGGTCCACACAACGTTGAGAAATTCACAGCGGCTTTGGTGTCTATGACCAAGTCAAATTCATCTCCTCACATAAGTAGCATCAACATGAACAGGTGCTCCTTCAAAGTCAGGTAGAGACTTTTTACTTTCCTTCCTACATTATTTAAAGTGTATGCGTTATTGTATTTACTGGTCCATCTGAGGATGTTTCATGTTTTTCCCATAGGCAGAAAGAGCAAAACACCATTGGTCAAAAGAACTCACATCTTGTGGAAATCACAATCAAAGGTAACATTCTCTCCATGTTTAGGGTGCATTTACTTTTGAAGCTAAGAAAAATGCAATAAAATTGCATTTCGTGAATTTTTTCAGCATCAGATCGAATTGTTCATCTGCGGACTCCTAGAGAGACAAGTGTGGGTAAAGTGATGGAGTCCTGTCTGAGGATGCTGGGAATCAATGAGGACAAAGATCATTTCAACCTTAAGGGCAAAGAAGGTTGGTATGTACATACAGTATAGTAGGGTCTAAAAGTTTGAGATCACTAAAAATGCTTTTTTAAATCAATTATTAAAACTTTACACATTGTACAGTCAGCAGAACATTTTTTTGTTTTTTGGTGAGAATTTGATTGAGTATTGAGTACCACACAATTTTAGGTTTTGAAAATGTTGCAAAACCAACGTATTTTATAGTTTTATTTATTAAGATTCTTTGTTTTAAGGTTTTAAGTATCTTATACTAATCTATTTGGATTTTTTTATATTTAAATTATATACTCACCTAAAGGATTATTAGGAACACCTGTTCAATTTCTCATTAATGCAACCAATCACATGGCAGTTGCTTCAATGCATTTAGAGGTGTGGTCCTGGTCAAGACAGTCTCCTGAACTCCAAACTGAATGTCAGAATAGGAAAGAAAGATGATTTAAGCAATTTTAACCACTCATTACAACCAAGGTATGCAGCAAAGCATTTGTGAACCCACAACACGCACAACCTTGAGGCGGATGGGCTACAACAGAAGAAGACCCCACCGGGTACCACTCATCTCCACTACAAATAGGAAAAAGAGGCTACAATTTGCATGAGCTCACCAAAATTGGAAAATTGTGGCCTGGTCTGATGAGTCAGAATTTGGCGTAAACAGAATGAGAACATGGATCCATCATGCCTTGTTACCACTGTGCAGGCTGCTGGTGGTGGTGTAATGGTGTGGGGATGTTTTTTGGCACACTCTAGGCCCCTTAGTGCCAATTGGGCATCGTTTAAATGCCACGGCCTACCTGAGCATTGTTTGTGACCATGTCCATCCCTTTATGACCACCATGTACCCATCCTCTGATGGCTACTTCCAGCAGGATAATGCACAATGTCACAAAGCTGGAATCATTTCAAATTGGTTTCTTGAACATGACAATGTGTTCATTGTACTGAAATGGCCCCCAAAGTCATCAGATCTCAACCCAATAGAGCATCTTTGGGATGTGGTGGAACGGGAGCTTCGTGCCCTGGATGTGCATCCCACAAATCTCCATCAACTGCAATATGCTATCCTATCAATATGGTCCAAAATTTTTCTTTCAGCACCTTGTTGAATCAATGCCACGTAGAATTAAGGCAGTTCTGAAGGCGAAAGGGGGTCAAACACAGTATTAGTATGGTGTTCCTAATAATCCTTTAGGCGAGTGTATGTTTCATTACAGACTGTTATTGTCGTTTCAGACTTTTGAACCCTTCTGTATGAGGATCTTAAGCCTTTTAAGCATATACAATGTATACAATATTATAAATGACAACAATTTTAGTTTAGACTCTAAGGGTAACTTGAATACTTTTATTTTAAATGCACTGAGTAGATGTTAATATACTGATTTTTTAGTACATTTTTGTCTACCATATCCATTATAGTGCTTTGAGTATGTGCCAATCCTTAAAAAAGCAAACCAATGTATGGCCGATTTATTGTATTATATTTAAGGCTTTTACTTTTGCCATCTATATGGAAAAGAAAACCATTTAACCTTACGTTCAGAGAGAACCATATATATGGCTTGTGGCTTGTAAGTGCTCTGGAATTTACACAGTTAATTTACTTTTACATACCATCTCTATTTTTCCACATGTTTTAGATGAGTTCTCCCCTGCGCAGCAGATTGGAGATTTGCCTGGTTCGGAAACGAGACTAATGGAGCTTCACTTGTGTAGAAAGGTACAGTAGACACAATCTAGTAGAGGGATACTGTATGTTGAGAGAGTACAAAGATAACTTTTGCCTTTTAAAACACAGAAAGATTCAGATTCTGCAGAGGCCGTTATTTGTACTGCTGATGATATCCAGAGCAAAACTCCAAACAGTGCTGGAAAGATTCGAGAACTTAACCAACAGGTGGTCTCCCTTCAAAATGTCATCATACAGGTAAATAATTCCTGCTCTATTGTATGGAATAGTGGATTATGGACCAATGCATGTCAATCTGTCTGAACCTAAAGTCTCTTTTATAGATTAATTCATATAACTTAACATGATTATGTTTTTAGAGCTATGTTTTGTTTAATAACCAGGTTCAAGAGATTTACCACGGCCTGGTGGCTTTCTGTTCAGAGCTGAAGAAGATGGAAGGAGAGATTGATGTTGAGCAGCTCGACAGCTTGGAACTGAGGAAATGTCTCAGTCAAGCCCAAAACAATCTGAAGAGTAAAAGACAGAGCCTTCAAAAACTCAGGGACAATCTGAACACTGGACCAGCGCAGAAGATAAAGTATGAGCTCTTTGTAGTTTGGTGATGTGCTTTTCATGTCATGTGTGCTGTTTTGATAATTATTCTTTATTTTAGTGCTGTGTTGACAGCACAACACACTAGAAAAGGTATCTTTACGTGTTATTTAGAGATTTTGTCCTGATCAACCACTTCAGCTGCAAGCTACAGTACATTTTATATGAAAAAAAATGTTCAGCATTGCATCTGGTCACTTGGAAATTCTGTCAATAGGGTTGTAATGGTATGATATGTCAGACTGATCTTATGGAAAGTCATGTAGAAATATGTAGAAACCAATACACAAATGTACATTCCCAAATCTAACCCCAAGCAAGAATGATTTAAAAATAGGTGGAAAAAAGAGAAAACAATACATAAAATGATACAAAAAAGGCAAGACATGGACACAAAAAACTATTTATAGAAATTTGTGTGAGTGACACAAAAAAATACATTTTTGTGCATGTGCCACTGCTCTGATTAATGAATAAATTAATTAAATTTTTTGTGACTAAAACACGACTTTCCGAGAGATCATGTTGGATATTTGAAACGTGAAATGAAGTTGCATATGCGCAACCGTGGATAAGCAGATGTTCACGGTATGATAACCGTGCATGCCAATACCGCCATACCGTTACAACTCTAGTTGTCATGCATGCACAGTACATAGGGCAGCTTGTAGTTTTGCGTACCGAAAGTCTGAAAAACCATGGCCACTTTGAATGCCCAAGGACCTCACAAGAGACTGACATATGACTGACACGTAAAGCAACCAATAACATTTCGCTTTGACGCATCAAAACTCTTGGACGTCTTTATTCCGTGAACCTTGCATACTTTTCGGCTTTGTGTTTTTCAAGGCAGCCATGATTTAACGCGACACACACGTCTCCTGGAAACCCTGCGTAATTCAACCAATCTGACTTTTAAAGCTGCTAAAGTTTTTCCAGAAAAGTGTGCCATCTGCATCAGACATTGAGGCTGACTAGACAGATTGTAAAAAACACAGAATGCTGTGTGAACACAACCGTATTAAAGGAATATTCCATTTTCTTAAAAGAAAAATCCAGATAATTTACTCACCACCATGTCATCCAAAATGTTGATGTATTTCTTTGTTCAGTCGAGAAGAAAGTATGTTTTTTGAGGAAAACATTGCAGGATTTTTCTCATTTTAATGGACTTTAATAGAGCCCAACATTTAATACTTAACTCAACACTTAACGATTTTTTTTCAACAGAGTTTCAAAAGACTATAAACGATCCCAAACGAGACATTAGGGTCTTATCTAGCAAAACGATTGTCATTTTTGACAAGAAAAATAAAAAATATCCACTTTTTAACCACAACTTCTCGTTTAAATCCGGTCGTGATGCGCCAACGTGACCCCACACAATACGTCATGACGTCAAGAGGTCACAGAGGACGAACGCGAAACTCCGCCCCAGTGTTTACAAGTGTTGAGAACGAGGACCGTTCCTACGTTGTTGTATGTGGAATGAAACTAATTAATGTCTTTGTGTCAGTTTATTGTTTACAATGGTCCGCAAATGTGCGTTTTATATATGTAACACGTGACCTCCCTACGTCACTACGCATTTACGTTAGGTCCCGCTGAACCGGATTTAGATGAGAAGTTGTGCTTTAAAAGAGCATATTTGTTATTTTTATTGTCAAAAATGACAATCGTTTTGCTAAATAAGACCCTTATGCCTCGTTTGGGATTGTTTATAGTCTTTTGAAACTCCGTTGAAAAAAACTGTTAAGTGTTGAGTTAAGAATTAATTGTTGGTGTCTATTAAAGTCCATTCAAATGAGAAAAATCCTGCAATGTTTTCCTCAAAAAACATAATTTCTTCTCGACTGAACAAAGAAAGACATCAACATTTTGGATGACATGGTGGTGAGTAAATTATCTGGATTTTTCTTTTAAGAAAATTGAATATTCCTTTAAGCACTATATGTAGTGATGTTTAATGCTTTATATAGAATCCATTGCGGCTGGTTAGGAAAAAAACATAATCGGTTAAGTTGACACGTTGTTCCAGCCCTGCTTTATATTTCTTTTATTCTACAAAAACTATAAATTGGTAAATGTTTACAGTTACTAGCAATACATTAATAGTACAGTATCTACCCAATACAGCTTAGAGCAGTAGTTTTTATATCAATATGGTTAACTTAAAATGCTAATTTGCCATAGTTTTTTAGGAATATCTTTTTTTGGGATTTTAGGAATAAGACACTCTAAAAAAATGCTGGGTTCTTTTCAACCCAGTGTTGGGTCAATAATTTGTGACAAACACAGCTGTTGGGTTTAATTAACCCTTGTGTGGTGTTCGTATTTTTGTTACTTAGACGATGTTTGTGGGTCTGGTGGACCCAGAGCATTATTAGTATCTTAAACCAATGCATTCATACAAATTTATGTAATATTGTTTACAGATGTTAACTTTAGCCTTATTGCAAGTAATATAGACAGAATTTATGGTTAATATTGGTCATTTACCACTGGTAGAGGACTATTTATAAACTAAAGTGCCATTAGTTTTTGTGGTAATATGAAATAAAAGAAGAAAATTCTATTCTGATCCAGATATTGGGGGGGAAATCATATTTATCTTAAATAAGTATAAATGAAACAAAGTTTTTCATCACTGTTGATGTTTAATTATTTGAACTTTTTGAAATTGTACTCATTCGTGTCAGTCTACACAGCACAGGCCCCAAACTGAACAGATGCCGTATCATCATAAGACATCATCCACACTAAACACATAACCTGTTCATGCCAGCCAACACAACACATAAGAAGCAAATTTTTTATGTGTAGCTGTGTTGTGTATGCATTTCTTGCATTTTATACACATATACTGTGTCCATCTGGTCCACACACATTGAAGTACAATGTGTTGCTATTGGCCACAACTTAGAATGATGAAAATACATGGATAATATTTTACTTTTTCTATTATTCACGCTCTCTCTCTCTCACACACACATCTTTGTGGGACATTTGGTCCCCACAACGTGATAAATACTGTAGCAGGAACACACACCCTAGGTTTTGTGGTAAACCCATGGTTTTACAAATGGTAATCAATATACCAAATAACCATGATTATTACTCTTTTACTACAATAAAACTATGGATTTTTTATATGGTAAAATGTAGAATGGTTCCTGTTAGACAGAAGGTAAAGTGTTTGGGACAGTAGGTACAGACAAATGTTCATGCACGGCATATAACATGTTGTATCCTTGCGGCATTACAGCAAAAGCAGAAGGAGAAAACTCTGACATGCATCCATCACATATGTACAGACATGTATACAAACACACTCATGCACTCACAGGAGTCCCAGATAGGAGAAAAACAGAGTAAAGTTACATAGCACATTCAATTTTTACACTTTTATTAACCCCGGGTCCAGTGGACCCGAACACCACATATGTAATATAATTGTGTAGGGGGGGTGTACAGTGTACATTAATTATAAAGTTGTTTATTTTTATGTTCTTCATAGAAAATGAGCCAAGGCCAATGAATCTGAGGTTGAAACAACAATTAATTGCATAATTTTTCTTTCAGTAAACATTCAAAACGGGTCCCACAGACCCGAACACCACACAAGGGTTAACCCAGAAAATGTTTATATTTGACCCAACAGTGGGTTAAATCAATCCAGCATTTTTTGTTTGCAACAACACAGCATAGATTAAATTACAACTCAATGTGTTGGGTTCATCACTTTTTGACCCATTGCTAGGTTGAAAATAACCTATAGTGCAGTTTTAGGTTGGAATAGTAAATCTGGATTTTGAAACTACAGTATATCAATGCATACAATAGTTACATGCATACACAAACTAAAATGCTTGTGGTGGTTGTTATCCTTATGTAGCAACAGTTTGCAATTTTAAAGCATGCAACGGTTTCAAAATATATTTTAAGGTATGCCTGTGTGTATTTTGTGAAACAAAGCTTAACCACAGACTTGTTTAACCCATAAATCAAAAAACACTCCTCCAAAATCACATTAGGAGCCAACAATGGCTTGAACGATAGCAATTCCCATCAGAGTTATAGGACTGAACAGCTATTAAAAATAAAACATACTGATCTAGAACATAATACGAGTGGCAGTCCGACAGCAATATGGGATTATCGCAGGGAATTGCAGTGGGAAAGATTAATCCATTGGTCTTCATGGATAATGATGTGTGTCTCTTCCAAAAGGAAACCTGGAAGAACTGATGATGAACCATGAGCTGGTTTTGGATGCCCTGAATGCAATTTCCTCCTCGTAGAGACCCTGTATCCTGTGATTTTTGATGCTCTGTTTACAGTTCATTTAGTTTATTTTTCTGTGGCGTCAGTGCTTCGGGTTGCTTGGACGACAGGAATGTAAAAACCACAGATCTTTCGTAATTTCCCAAATTTTTGAAAAAGCACTGCCTGGTCCACCTCGTTCCAGCAGTGTGTTCTGCATCTATAATTTGACCGCACCCATCATGCCAGTATTAGGGTTTTAATGATACCCTAACATACAATATAACATCTATGTGGTTCTGACGATGTTAAGCAATACTCTCAAACGTAGCATATCTGGTTAAAATTTACTCCTTTGTTTGCATCATTAGGAGAAAAAGTTACATCTATAAATAGACTATAACATGATAATAAGCTCATATACAGTATGAAATGTGTAAAATGTATTTAAAGATAGAAAGATCTCATAATGTAAAAAGACAGTAAACTTTGTTAAACACGAACCCGTACCTGTTTAATTTATGAGGTGTATAAATAAAGAGGGGCTGTTTGAAGGAAAGGCCAGTGTGGGTCTCACCCGGTTGTTTCCTGCTTTCCTTCAGCATTACGACCTTTGATTTATTCTGACATATTTTCCAGCTGGAAAGATTGAGTGCAGGAATGAATACGAGTGTGTGAAAATTCTGCCATGAATCAATATGTCCAGGTTGTCATGAATTACTTGATAAGCCACTTAACTTGAAGTTCTTATTGTTTTCTGTTTCGTTAGGTCTTGAGTGTTTTCCCAAACATATCTTTCAAGCTTCAAGGTTTTTGGATGAGAGTAATCTAAAATATTTGAATCAAAGAAACGCATTTTGATCGCAAACCTTTCCAGAATGATCCCAATCCTAATATTCGATTAAGATTATGCTTAACAGAGCATTGTGTTTATGTACTCCTCAGTCGAGCAGAAGTCCGGCTGCTGGAGAAGATGAGACTGAACTGCCAGGTTTTTAAAGAAGAGATCACGCTGGTCCACCTCAACCGGCAGGTGGCTCACCTGCGTGCAGCTCTGGAGAAGATCCAGGCCAAGGTGAGACAGAAACCCCCTTTTTTGATACATGTTCCTCGAGGTTCTCCGGGGGTCCTGGTGCAGTATAAAATGATATAGCGTTGACATGTGAATGCAGGCCAGTGGTTATTATTTTTGGCCACATTTTAATGAGGCTGAACATATGGTACTAATGTGAGCATTACAGTCTTGGCTTTCCAGATATGCAAGCACTGCACCGTACGGTCATACAAAAACATTTGAGGGGAAAAATGAATGCAGTTAATCTACATGAAGCACTTCGATTACACTAACGTATAGTTATTGCTCGTTCATATTGTTTGTTTTTGCCTCGAGTTTATTTGACTTCTATTGAAACATCTTCATGGAAATTTCATGGTCTCCTAGCTAGCTGATTTACCACAACGCTGCTCGCTTTTCAAATGCCAGGATGAGACGAAATGCTTGGGAGCAGCTTGACGCTAAGTGTAAAACTATCCAGGTTGTGGCCGTGCCGTTGATTTCTTCCCACCTCCGTCCTGCTTTAAAGCGGCTCTTTCATCTCATCGGTTGAGACCTAACGAGGTGCCATGAAAAGACACATGCCGACTGGGGCTTTGGAAGAAAAGAGCGTGTCACGTTGCCGCCCTCAGGCCACAGTCTTTAGGTGCTGTGTTGGTGGGAACGAAGCCGTGGCGCTAATGTTTATCATATGACCTAATCAGGGGAAAGGCGCAGGTCAGGACACAGAGCAGTCTGGGAACTAATACAAGCTCGGGCCTAATAAGGAGCAGGCTGCCATTTATTTTCCTGAGATCATCTGACAATAAGGAAATTTTTCATCATCGGCTGTGATATCCGTCGGCATGTCGGAATAAGCAGGAAGTGGGAGGGAGGAGTTGTAGAAATAGAGCAATTATTGTTTAAAATGTATAGAGAACTTAAAGGGGAAAACCCCTCAAAATAATATAGCATGACTCCATCCTCCACGAAACCATTCCCACCCCCCTCTCTCTATCTCTCTCACTTTTTCATTTCAATTTAAATATGCCTCATTTCCCTTCAAGCCAGAGATCGAGGTTATAGACCCAGATTAGGTTTCACTATTCTCATGGGAAAGGTGGTTGAGATACTGCAATTGCGGCCAAGCACGAGAGCTCTCGGTAGTAGGGCTCACTTATATTATTGCCTCTTCGTGATGTCTCGGCGGTCACTGTGTTGAGCTGCAATGGCGGCTAAAAGGCCCAGTGGCTAATAGTTGTGGCTCTGTCAGAGATTTATAGTCCATCTTGAGGTTGCCATTTCAACGCTACACTGCACTCCAGGGTCTTGCGAATCCATTGTAACTGACAGTTCTTCACGTATGCCATTAATACCATCCTTTCTCATGCGAAACATAATCTTACAATCCAGGATTTGGCATGGCTTCATCTCCTATCTATCACGAGTGAGGGGATTTCTAAAGGTGTGCCCTCATGCAACGTGCAGCACCTCCCAACTTTTTACGATTCTAAAAACCATTTATTAAGTTTCATTCTGTATTTTTAATGTTTATCTTGTTCTCTGGTTTCTGTTACCTCAGGGACCAGAATTACTTTTGTAATTTGTTTCTTACCACCAGGTTAATGTGAGTGGTAGATGAGATCTGAAACAAGTACATTTGCGGGCAAAAGTAACGTCTTGGGGGGGGGGTGTATAATATTTGCTTTTTATACCCCTTCAGGTAAGATTTAAAAAATGAGGTGTGTTGTACAAAATGGCCAAAACTTTGGAAAAAATTAATTCATCAAAATGGCAAACCATAGCATACTGTATTATGGAATTCGGGTTTTTATTCAAATTTAGAAAAAAGCATAGAAAAACAAAAATCTCACAGGTAATAAAGCATACAATGGCTACAATTTTATTTGGTTTTTACAGTATATTTGTTAATCCTTTGTTAATATTGGTAGCCATTTTCCTGGGCTGTGTCTTTATAAGCTGCACATGTTGTGTGTAATTTCTTGCCAAACCTCCTTAAATTCTTTTAAACACATTTTTCTTTAGACACATCAATGCAACATGCAAACAAAACGTTTAATGCACATTTAAGAAAATATTTGAATAAAGAGCAAAGATGTCAAATGTTCAAAGGTCACTAAAATGATTAATTTCAAAGTACCTGCCCTCTTGCTTGGGTCTCTTAGGTAAACAGGGCAAATTTGAAAAGGTTTGAGTTATGCATCCTGCCCAAAGGAACCCAAACTGTGGGGTGATAAGGGCTCCTAAACGTTTCTCAGGGGGGTTTCCTGCGTGAGCTAGCCGTCTGGTGCCCACGATTGGGGAGAGGCTCAGTAGCTGTGGCCGTAGGGCTTTCACACGCCGGTAAAGTCAAGCCCTCACCTTTTTTTGTTGGGTGTTCAAAGAAACCCGATCATTCTGCATCCATCTCACTTCCTGTATTCAGTCTTTGTCTCAGCGTTTGGTTTGGGGCTGTGTGGCTTATATGATCTTATATGACGCTTACCTGTGATGAACTCCTTAGATAAAGTCTTACGTGTATTGTAATTTATTTTTTGGACTTTGGTTCATCAAGATGCACTGAACATTTTAAATACTTAACTCCAAAATAAATTTTGTGATTGAAGTATTTATTTGGCGACTTTTTATCTGTGGTCGTATCTGAGGCTTAGTGGTACCTTTTATGGGGGTTTCCTGGACAGGGTTTATCTTAGGACCTGTTTACATGAGAACGCTCAAGGGTAAAAATGTGTGGAAATCTTAAAGAGTAGCTAAACCCTAAACCAACTTTTATAGTTAATGATCTGTAAGAATGGGGCTTTATTAGTGCTGTTCATTGATTTGAGTAACTTTTTTAAACATTTGGGTATAAAGTGTTTCAGTGCTATAATATATGGTGTAAAAATGTCTAAGTGCTGCCCTCTTCAGGTTGAACGGTGGCTACTGCAGTTGAATTTTCCTATAGACTGTTGCGGTACCGCGTGACATAAGTGGTACGACCCTATGTAAGGAATTTGAAGCTCACCACACCCTTGTTACGATCTTTGTATGAGCTTAGTTTGTCCCCTCTATCTCCGTTGGCGTCTGTCCACTTTTCTTGCATTTTTCAAATATTGCCAGTGGGTGGAGTCAGGCTCTGAACAGGGGTTTAGTTACGCTTTAAAAACGCTCTACCGTCACGTTTCCAACTAAAAGGTAAAAACGCTTACGGTGGCTCTTGTCGTGTACGCGTTTACATCACAGGCATGCGCCAGTTCAGGAAAATAACAACAAACATGTCTAATTATTTCCATATGTCGGACCTTCAAGTTGCCATAGCAGCTCTGATAAATAGTAATTTCAGCAATTGTATGAAGTATTCACAGCTAGTATTACTGATCAGAGAAGATGCATTAATTACCTCTATCAAATTGTTGATACTTATTAGAGAAAAACCAGACAGCTTTAGACGAGACCTGGGAGAACAAGGAAGAAGGTTGTATGCATGCAGGTGCGTGGACTTGGTGTTGTTGTGTGTCATTGCTTCACATATTGCCACCTAACCGCCTGGAGTACATACCAAATCAAATATCACACACTTTTGCGTCACCATATGCATGCAGATCCCCCCCCAAAACGCTTGTATCAACGCGGAAAAAAAGTGAAAGCGCAACAACACTTTTGCGTTTTCCCTTTAGATCGTTTCCGTGTAAATGTAGCCTTAGTCCCAGACTAAAATGCATATTTGAGCTGCCTTAAATTAAAAACTCCTTGCACTGACGTATCTTAACATATATCAGTGTCATTATTTGATCTCAAGATGTACACCAGTATTGTTTTTTGTAAACACTTCTTAACTGTCCTTAATCTAAACCCTGTCTGGGAAACCACCCCATAAAGTTTTAGTAACGTTCACTAGTAAAAATTGCTTGATATAAATGACAGCTTGCAGATGAAACGGGTTTAAAACTGTTATAAACCTTTTAAAACATTAGTAATGGCGTCTGCATGTGTTAAAAGACTCGACATGCTGTGCATAGTGTGGAGTCTGTCAGGTACGTTGACTCATTAAATTATAGAGTTCAGTGGTCAGCTCAGAGGAGACTGTCAGCTATGACACCTCACGCTTTCAGAGTCTACGGCTCTCTAGTTCAGGCACTATAAAACAACAGTGAGAGCCGCCAGCTATTCACTGCTTTTGATGCTGTTTTTCTTGCAGGAGAGAACTGAGAGGACGAGCATATCTTTGACTCAGCTGGTCTCGTTGGAGTCTCCTGTCATGCTTGTGGCCACCCAGATGAAAGCAAATCCAGACGGTCATTACGGTTTCTGTGTACGCAGAGTGGAGGGCCGAGGTCTGATGGTGATACATAGTGAGGGTACTCCACTGTGTGTAAATGACAGGTACATATCAATACATTTATATTAGCTAAAGGTATTTACAAGGTACCTGGGATCAAACCTAGTACATTTTGTGCTGCTAATGCAATGCTATTCCATTGAACTACAAGAATCGTGTAATTGGTTTAATCTTACATAAAATGAACCATGTATATTTTATAGTTTAAAGGCATATTTTCTTGATATTAATAGCGTTAAAACTACAGTGTTGATGATTACAGAATTTTCATTTTTGGCACACTGTTCCTTTAAGTGTTCCATTAACTCGAACCATTGGGTCATGGTCTTAAAAAAACAATTCATATGTGAAAGAATGTGAGAAAAAAGAGGTCAGCTCAGTGCAATAGATGTTTTGATGAATTAAACCTCTAATTGGCCTCTCGTTAAACAAGCCAAGAGACGTTCTGAAGTTTCCAGCCTTTAAGAGCAGAGAGGATCACAGAGGTTCCATCAGCCCTGGTGTTTTTTCCCATGTTGCTATGGAAATTTTTAGGAGGCAGAGGGAATAACAGGAAAACACTGAAATGTAAAACTTGGATGGCTGAGTATGAGAGGAAAAGGTAAAAAACAAAAAAGCGAGAATATAAGAACTTGCAGTTTAAGCGTTCCATTTGTGAGCTCATAACCATGATAAGTACATCCAAACACACATACATAAACACATGAAAAACATGTTATGAGTCTTGGTCAACCAGAAGCAGAGGGAGAGAAAAAAAACAAATAAAAAATTTGCATATGCAGCACTGGAAACTGAGTGGATTTGTGTATTGGTAGCTAATTGCCAAATGTCTGGCAAATAAATATAAAGGCTAAAGTTACTTATTTCTAGAATGACTAGACTTTAAATAAAATATGTTTTCAGTTTTTCGTGTGATCCACTGAGGACATTTTGAGGGCATAAAATCAAATAAACAGACGGTTTGCCTTTGTGCTGATTATTTCAATATTGCAATGCCTCTTTGCACATTTAAGCTTTTTTGCATGATTTGCATCATGAAAACTGTTTAAATATACCTGCTTAATACATATTGCATTCATATAGATTATTGATTTATCTGGTGTCAATGTTTTGAGGATGCGGATCTCTGTTGCAGGCTGGTGGAGGTCAATGGTGTGAGTGTTTTGGGGAGCAGTGAAGAGGAGCTGAAGATTTTGCTTAAGACGCCTGACGCCCACATCATTGTTCTGCGCCAACTACCCCAACAGACTCTGCAGCAAAACCTTTCTGATCTTAGACAGACTTTAACTCTGAGTGATGACCAGAACTTACAAGTGCTAGAGAAACACCATGTAATGCTATCCAACTAAACACTGATGTTTTTTTAAACTACATACTACTAAGGGCGCACTCACACTGACCAAACCAAACCGCGCTCGGGCGCGTTTGACCCCCAAAGCCTGGTTTGTTTGACTAGTGTGATTGCTCTGTTCCGCGCCCGGGCGCGGATTGGTTATTCGCGCCACGGCCGGGTTGCAGAGGTGGGCCGGAGCGCGGTTCACTTGGGCTCAGGCGCGGAAGGCTGTGGTGTGAGCGCAATCGCGCCTGAGCGCGATTCAAAAGGTGAAGACGTCAGCTGCGCGACCACTCACCTTCATCTGCCTCCATAAAAACCTTTTGATTCGCGCAGCGGGGTTACGTGAATGTCTGAGCTGCGCACGTGACAGACAGTGCCGGCGCCAGCCGAGCGCTGATGAGGGGGCGTCTAAAATACCAGAGGGGGCGATCACATGAATGCATATAATTCCCCCAGCTAGAAAATACATAGGTTTGGTACATTAAGTTTTAAAGTGTTATAAACAAACATCTCTGTAATACAACCACAAAAACTACAGCTATAGTGAGCAACGTACAGAGCTCTGAACAATACAACAACCACAAAAAAAACGCATACCTATAAATAAATTTTACGTTAATGGTGGGGGGCAGTGTTGGCAAATAGAGTTGATGGTTTTAGCCCAAAAACGGTCCAAACGCAAGATTTTATCAACATTTTGGTTCAATTTGATCATATAACGTAGTTATTTTAACTGCCACAAGTAATGCACCAAGCTAGCGATTAAGCAGCTAGAGAACCACAATAGCAAAATGACAATAACTTGTTTACATATACAGCTATGCTGTAGGATAGGCTAATTCAAATTCGTTAATTATAAATTTAACAATGTCTGTTTTTTATCTATTTACTCCTGATAAACAGGTGTGTGAGAGAGAGAGATCGTACAGGCTTACCTTTAACGTTAAATGCAGAACAATAATAGGCTGTTGGTTGTACGTTGACTTGCAAGGATGCTGAAGAACATGAACATCTGAACTTTTTAAAACTATGTACAGTCTGGCTGAAGTTCATGGTGCCCGAATTGACTTAATGACAGCCGAACATTTGGATCTTTGCACCTGAAATGCTCCGATAATTCATCCACGCCACGGCATTAATTGATGTGTGACAATCCGGAGTCCGGTTTGTAGAACTTCCAATGCTATTTTCCATATATCCATTGCTTCAGGGCAGGCCCAGGTCACTCTCACAGTCCTGTCTGTACATTTTTATATAATTTCCCACTTCGAAATCTTGATTTCCCTCTGAGACTCAGAACGCGGGCTCATTGTCGGCGTGCCTCAAGCCGTCAACACAAACTTGTTCAACTTCAGGCGCGGCTGCAAGAACCAACAACCACATGACGTCAAAGTACCGCGAGAACGATTCGAGAAATCATACTAAGTGTCGTTTCGTCTCGCTCTCGCGGCATTTTGACGTCTTCGCCTGATGAATTCGAACAAGCCTATAGGCTATACATGAGTGGGCGTGTGTCACGGTAGAATACATGCACACTTGTTTTTTTGTTTTGTTAAATAATTAGACTTTAAAATTCACTTTAGGAAGACAATACACAAGGCAAACGTGATTTTAAAATAGCGCATTTTATCATTAAAATCCCATTCAACATTAATGGTGATCTGAGGGGGCGGGATAGTGCCAGTGAGGGGGCGACGCCCCCTCACGCCCCCTCGTGGCGCCGGCCCTGGTGACAGATGAACTAAGCAATATGATGACATGTGAGAGGGCTGTCTGTAATCGCGCACCAAACGACTCCGAATGAAAAACACAGACTTATCATTACGGTGGGTTCCAGTGTTAAGAGAGAGCTTTACTTCCTGCTTTTTTTCAAAACAATCGCATCTTAATGACGAAAGCGCGCCCGGACTCGGATCGATAAGAAGTACAGTGTGAGTGCGTGCATCTGGGGGAGTAGGGAGGGGTGACAATCGCGCTGGGGCTTGGTTTGGTTTGGTTTGGATAATGTGAGTGCGTCCTAATATTACTTTGCTTTGTCTTTCTGATGGAACACACAAAGATACATCTACACTCTTAAAGGGATAGTTCACCCAAAATTGAAAATTCTGTCATCATTTACTCATGTTGTTACAGACCTGTATACATTTCTTGATAAACACAAAAGAAGATATTTTAAGGAATATTTGTAATCAAATGAATCAGAGGCCTTATTGACTTCAATAGTATTCTTTTTTCCTAATACCGTATTCTTCGGACTATAAGTCACACTTTTTTATAGTTTGGCAGGTACTGGAACTTATAGTCAGGTGCGACATATACGTTAAAATTATTTAATATGAACCAATAGAAACCATTACCGTCTACAGCTTGCTATATGCTGCTCCTGTATTTATGTAATTCAATGGATTCAGGGATGCAGAATGACTTCAGGACCTTTTTGAACTTGATTTGGCTCGTCGTGTTAATTTAGCCTATTCAGCCTCCCATTTATGTTCTGTATGCTATTGCATATCGTGTAAATAACTGATAATGTTACGTTAACATACGGACACCTATTCAGCCTGCTGTTCTGTGATATTGCTTTGTTGGATAACTTGCCTTTCCAGATTAAATGTCTGTTCTTCGGCTTGGATTTTGTGAAATAATTTTCTAAATAAATGCGACATATAGTCCAGTGTGACTTATATACGTTTTTCCTGTTCAAAATGCATTTTTGACTGATGCGACTTATACTTCGGAGCGACTTATAGTCCAGAAATTACGGTAGTATTAGTCAGTGGAGCCTCTGTTGGTTTGGTTAAAAAAGTCTTTTGTGTTCATCAAAACAAAAAAAATTGTAAAACAGAAATTTAGAAATGTCCCCTTTAAGAGTGATATTTGTCTATTATTAAAAAAAGAAATTATAATCATTATTTATTTATTTATTTTTAAATACAGTTTTATATGGGGCCTTTCTCAGTGACAAGAACAAGCAGAAAATCATGAAATGACATAAGCTATGTTTACAAAGAAACAAATACACAAAAATAAAAAGAATACAATTTTGTTAAAGCATATCCAGGAAAGAGGGTGGATTATATTTGTAAAATTATGGTAAATATCTGCTATGGCATATGACTTATTTTAAAACAGCTTTTATAAAGGTTATATTAGCATTTATATAATCTGTGCATCCTGCATTACAATTTCTGGGTCATTTCAGGGCAATGTTATGTGTGTTGGGTGGGTATGGCTTCATTTTTTTGGTTGATAGTAATGCAATATCCATATACTTCAATTAGTGGGTGGGTCAGTCAAATACTGCTCATAAAACATACAATTCATGGGAAAAGGGCATTTTGCATTTTGAGTTGCATTCAGCTACAGTTTGAAGGTCAAAATACATCATTGTTATAATATTCACTTTGTTTTGACAAAGCAGTTGTGGTGAAACAGTAGACGACGAAACTTCCCGTAAGACTGACATTAACTAGAATATAGATATCAAAGCTTTTCAAAACATTTCTGTTCCATGACTGGATCTCGTGTCAAGCATTGACTTGAAGAGCTATGTGCAGTGATGTGAAACTAAAATGCTAATACTTTCTTTGACACTGTGAGAACATAATTCAATGATCGGCTTCCATTTACAACATGCCACTTCATTCAGTTTTATTGAGCTGCATGACGGGGCATGCTTAAGCAAAACAATTTGTCTTTAATAATAATTTGTGCACTATATTGTAGGTTACTAGGTTGTACCTGGGTAAATTACCTTGAAGACCTTTAAAGGTACAGTTAAATGTTTTGTGCCTCCTTACATTTATCTGATACCAAATTGGTCCTTAAAGGTACACAATAGGCAGGGTATAATATTGTACCCCAATTTCAATGAAATGGTAAACCTATTTTCTCACAGTGTACAAAAACTGTCACTGGGATGATTCCCTTTAAACAGGAGCTAATGTGTAACATTTAGGTGCATATACAGTACTGTGCAAAAGTGTTAGGTCACCACCACCAGCTTTGTTGTTTTAGCAAAGTTAAAGTCCACCCATATTAATTTTTCACGCTTTTTATTAAGATACAAACAGAAAATACAGGACACACACACACACACACACACACACACACACACACACACACACACACACACACACACACACACACACACACGTGCGTTCTGGTTTCCATGTTTTTTGGGGACATTCCATAGACGTAATGCATTTTATTCTGTACAAACTGTATATTCTATTCCCCTTACCTGCCCCATTCCCTAACCCCAACCATCACAGGAAACTGTCTGATACCTTAGATTTTCAAGAAACATCATTCTGTTTGATTTATTAGCTTGTTTCCTCATGGGGACATCAAAATGTCCCCACAAGGTCACAAAAATACTGGTATTCCTATCTTTGTGGGGACAATTGGTCCCCCCAACGTGATAATTACCCGGCCACACACACACACACACACACACACACACACACAAAAAAAAACACAATTTTCGAAACTAAATGTCTTTAGGCACCGGTCAGTATTTAGTGTGACCTCTCTTGGCACGAAACACATCTTGAGCTTTTTTGAGGAGACCTGAAGTCATTCAATTAGAATTAGAAATTAGGATTTCATTTAGGTTTAAGAGATCCTGCAGTGTCCTGCTATTGTTTAAGTGGAAGGGGAGTTTACCCTAAAAACTTGACATTCAGCTTATACTTTTATACAGTTTTTAATACCACATACACATTTCTGGTTGTATTCTAATACAGAACCTGAGAAATAATTATATATGATCACTATAACATTGCAAAACCAACAAATCTAATGGTGGCATGGTGGCCTAAGACTTTTGCAAAGTACTGTATACTTTATTGTTTAGGTACAAATGTGTACATTTGGAAAGGTACTGCCCCTACATCTTTTCTACCATTTTTCTAAGAGGTCATGGTTTATTACACAGAAATCTGATAAATTCATCCCTAAATGAGTCACCTACCTGTATACTTTATGGGGCGGTTTCCCGGACAGGGCTTATCCTAGTATCAAAATAAAGTGCATGTTTGACTAGTATTGTTTTTTGTAAGGTATGTTTGTAAAAAACGTTTTAAATTACCTAATATTAATAAGGCCTAGTTCTGGATTAACCTAAACCCTGTCCAGGAAACCGCCCATAAAGGCCTACTCCATAAATAGGTGCTTAAAGAGCACATATTACATTGCTAAAACAACGTTATTTTGTGTATTTGGTGTAATACAATGTATTTGCAAGGTATATGGTTAAAAAAACACCTTATTTTCCACATACCGTACATTATTGTTTCTCCTCCATGCCCTGCCTCCCTGAAATGCGTTGATTTTGTACAAAGCTCATCATTTTGAAAAGTGCAGTGTCCTCCAGTTGGCCAGCTAACTAGAACGTTGTGATTGGCCTGAATACCTCTGACGTTAGCCGGAAATGTGACGCTCCTTACCATGTTTGGAAGATTAGCTCTCAATGCAATACTGACAGGAGTAAATATCATCTTTACTACCTTATCAACACAAGCTGAATCTGATCCAGAAAATGCAGATGACCAAGCGGATCAATCAAGCGCTACTCTGGACTGCAGAAAACTTGCGTTTAAATCATGTTGTTAATTTAAATATGAAAAAATAGACTACTTACAGGCTATGGGTCAGCATATGTTATATAGTAAACTGTTGCCTACAATCCTTGTGTTCGTTGTAGTCCAAGAAAAGAGATTTAAGTTGGAAATGATAACTCGCGTCATCATTTACTTTGGGATTTGTACCTTTAACATATCATTATTATGTACGAACACACACTTACACACCAAAGGAAACGTAAAAAGGTAAATTTAATAATAGGTGCTCTTTAAAATGGTTCTTTCCAGTGATGGTTCCCCAAAGAACCTTTCATAAAAACATTTCTTTCTTACATTTTAAAAGTTTGCAGAACATTTTCCACTTTATATACTTGTTTCTCCCGACTGGGAATTGCTTCATATGTTATAGTGTGTGATCTGGAAGACAGGTACAAATCCTACGATCAAAAAATAGACTTGTATTTTGATTCTGTACCTAAATGATTTAGTAATCTGTAAGCATTCAGAAATTTGATTTTAAGTAAGAAAATACATTAAAGCAGAACCACACACATACAAGTAGTGTGACAGATGTGTGTGCTGCATGGGTTTAGCCCCAAATGTCTCCGAGGACCCCATGTATCCGGTCTTGTGGTTGAACCTTGTGGGTTTCATTGTAAGCCTATTAATAAGAGACTGGGCATTCTAGCTGGCATGTGGGACCCTCGAAATGAGGGAGTTGACCTGACCCCTGACCTCTTAACCCTTGTGGTGGAATTATGCGGTCATGTGAATCTAAATGAGGGGAAACCTGAAGGAAAAGAATCTTACAGTGTGTGCGATTCTTTTGCTATATTGTCCAGATTGTGTTCATTATGTTCATTTCCTACGAACAATATTGTAAAGTACAACATATAAATTAATCAAAACCATCACATCTGTTATTAACTATGCCTTCAATGTGCTGGCCCACAGGAAATATAAAACAATAAACAGGAAGCGTCCATCCAAACCCAATTCGATAAAGAAGAAAACATGATTTTGCTGTACATACCGTTCGCGCAAGGGAGGACAAACCAAACACACTTTCATAAACACTGCTGCTGGCAAGCAAAGAAAAACGTTGTGGGATTCCAGCAGCCTACGCCCTTCCCCGCCCTTTCTAGTCGTGACATGTCTCTTAAAAAGAGTTTCTGTTAAAAATAACAACAATAATACAGACATCATACCTGGATGCACAGGAATCAGAGATGTAAACACAACATAAAAAGTAAAAATAGGAATTGTGGCTTGTGGCTTGTTCGAAATCTGTTGAAGGTGATAGCAGGTGAATGTAGTTCACTTCAGGCCAAAACACGTTGGTTAGAGATATCTGTTACAGAAATAAAGCCTAATAACTTTATGGGGGTCTAAAGACCTCTATAAACCATCAGTGAGTCTCCTCTGTTCGGATCAAGATAAACAGGTTGCAGTACATAATTGTGAATGTGATATAAGAAGCATGTGTTAAATGACATTACTGTACAAACTGACATGACTGTTTATTCATAAATGGAAAATATGTTATTGTTTGAATCGTGAATACTCTTGGACGTCCTTAATCTGTTATTTAGATAGAATTACAATGCATAAATGTGACACAGTGTGTGAAAATCCAGCTAAAGTTTTCACACAAAATCATCTTATATAATTGAAAGAACATTGTGTAAAAATACAACCCTGATATATTTATTTATATTTATATATTTAACTTGATATATTGACCGAGTAAAAGCGTTTAATTCAGGGTACCAGAAGCCAACTTCTGTTTTTTTTTGTGCAAAATAATAAAATGTTGAATATTTGAAAGTAAAAATATTTGAAATCGTTTATTTTGGTTTTATAAATTCATATAATTGCTATTTACTTAATTGTTTATTCGATGAGTTCTTGTATGTATAAATAAAACCAATGATAAACACTCAGCATGAATTCCACCAATTGTTTTCCACTAATGTTTTTCTTTACAATATCGCTGTCACATTATCCTAATTAAGCTGTTAAACGGCAGTGTCTGCAATGCAGCCAAACCTGTCCTCTCTGTGTATGGGATGCCAGTACATTTTCTCATCATCCCAGCACGCGTTACTCTTCAAAAGCACAGACTCGCACACATATACGAATGTTTATGGAGCAGAAACATTTGCCACATGCACACGTATGGCACGTTTCTGAGGGATTAGTTTCCCCCACAGGCCAAAAACCTCCATATATGTACAGTATAGTATGTAAAGATCTGCCAGTAAAAATATTTGGCCTCTTTAAGGAAATTATGTTTTTCTTTAACTTATAAAGGGGACAGCTCACACTTTCTGACTTATTGGTTTTTTGGGGTTGTTGAAACTGGGTGAGGGTGACTGTGGCTTTTTAGGGCTTTCTGGCAGTGTGTGCTTAAACTTAACACCCAGTGTCTAATGGGCAGCATGTATGCCACATGCCAGTACAGTCTACAGGGCCGTTGACGTATTATTTAACATAGACAAGTGTATTCTTGTAACACATAGGATGTGTATTGTAAGTGTCCATCAAAAACTAATATTTCAGAACCTGTGCTAAATTAAAGTTGCAGTCCGGCATTTTTCCTCTTTGTCGCCATCTCTGTTCGAAATCTGTAATTGCAGCTATTCGCAGAATTATCAACTTTACGTGGGATGTACATCAGCACGAAACAACGTGGATGAACACAATGCATTGAGGAGAATCTTTCAATCACCGTGTCGCTGTGGATACTGTCATCCTGGCTAACATCATTATCTGTTTTTTTACTGCGTATTGGGATGATAAACTTTATATACACACATGAGTAAGATCTTCAGTTATGTCTGGAGATCGAGCTACAGTAAGGCAAGCAGATACTTTTAAAAACTGTCTGGTTATGTATTTTCTCAAACATGTTTTTTTTTTTTTTTTGCTATTTCTAAACCCAAATAAGTGCCGGACTGCAGGTTTAAACAATTTAGGTTTGCAGGCAATTAAATTAAAGCTTTATCTGTTAGTATTTATAGGGTACTTTGTAGTGTACTTTGTTACTGTTTTTATTGGATTTAGTTTGTGTATTGAATATCTATGTTTACATTAAAGCAGTGGTGGCTCGTGATTGCTCATCCGAGGGGTGCTAATTCAAAATAAGTGTTCAGAGTGTCATGTGTGTTGCTCATGCTTTCAAAACATGTGTTTGTTGCGTCATGTGAACCATGTGCATCACATGTTTTGTCAAAAGAAGTGCCTGCATCACACTCGTCAAAACCTTTTCTGATAAAAGAGACGTTCGCGTTCACAAAATACACACAAGACACTCCCTCAGGGGCGTCAGTTTGTTTTGAAAAGTGGTGGGGAAAAAAGATCAGATGAAGAAAACATTACAGCAGGACAAGAAAAATGTGAATAACGGCCCATCAAAAGTGGGCAGGCCAGTCAACAACACGAAAATACTCAGCATAAAACCCTCAACAATGTCGACTGCACATCTAACAGTCCCTACAACACCAGCTCAACCGAACAGTGCCAAAGCACCATACTGCAGAAAACAGCGCGTAAAGTCAATGATTACAATGAAATTCATTATTATGTAAAAGAAAACACACTATAAGCACACAACACAATATATGTGACCCTGGACCACAAAACCAGTCGTACACTGCAAAAAAATCTTGAAAATTTTTTAAACACTAAATTCAAGAAAAATTCAAGAAAAAATTGCTTACCCCATTGGCAGATTTTTTTGCTTGTTTTATGCACAAAATCACTTAAATTTGATATTTTTGGTCTAAAAACTAGATTTTTTGCTCATCAAGAAAAAGCATCTTAATTTAAGAATTTTTAGATATTTTTACTGAAAACAAGACAAAAATACTAAGATTTTTTTCTTGAAAATCTGACTTTCTTACTTAGTATTTTTGTCTTGATTTCAGTAGAAATATCTTAAAATTCTTAAATCAAGATGTATTTTCTTGATGAGCAAAATGACGTAAGACAATAAGTCTTGTTTTTAGACAAAAACTATACAATTTAAGTGAATTTGTGCTTAAAACAAGAAAAAATATCTGCCAATGGGGTGAAATTTTTTTGCTTAAGTGAATTTGTGATTAAAACAAGCAAAAATATCTGCCAATAGGGTGAGAAAAAAATCTAAAAATAAGATTTCTTTTTTCTTAAACACTTAATTTAAATTGTATATTTTTGTCTAAAAACTAGACTTATTTTCTTTGGTCATTTTGCTTATCAAGAAAATACATCTTGATTTAAGAATTTTTAGATATTTCTACTGAAAACAAGACAAAAATACTAAGTAAGAAAGTCATTTTTTGCAGTGTAAGTAGCACATGGAATTGTTTAATTTTTAAAACATTTTAACCAAATGCTTTCAAAAAGTGGTGGGGACAAAATCAGCCATTTCAAAAAGTGGTGGGGACATGTCCCCAGCGTCCCCAGTGTAAATGACACCTATGCACTCCCTTATCAGTAAACTCTGATTACACATGAGATTATGTGAGTATCGGGCAAGCGCAAGCGTCTCTTTTATCATAAATCCTTTAGACGCATCTGCAGAAGGCACTAATTTTGACAAGATACGTGATGCACACAGGATATTTTGAAAAAAGGAACCACACACGATGGGCTACATACATTTTGTGACAAACTTCGCATAGAGCGCCCCTTGAACAAAAGAAGTCACCGGCCGCCACTTCATTCAAGATAAAGATAAATTTGATGGATAATGGACAGACAGATACAGTAAAATTAAGAAATCCCTTGGAAAAATATGACCTCGTCTTTAAAGTCCTGGCTAAAATCTCATAATCTAGTGGGATTATGAAGATCAAAGTTTGATTTCACTTATACATTTTTAATCTTTGACATGACCTTATTGAAAAATATATTAAATATTTCTATTAAATATTATATTAAAGACATTAGGGTTATATTTTTGCTGAATGTTCTTTATATTATATACCGTAGGATGATTTGATGTAGAAAACTCACAAAAAATGACTTTAGCTGGGATTTTAAAGGCAGGTTCACAAATGTCATACAGTATATTAGCATCCAAGGTTTAAACAGCTGTAGTCAGTCGATCCAAGTCCACACAATATAGCCCTCTGTCTTTTCACTGCCATCCAAATGAGTCATTCATGGCAGGCGCATGTAGTTTACTGCCCACTTCCATAATGACCTGCAATGACAATCTTGTCTCATGTACTCTCCGAAAATTGCCCAACAGGCCCACAGTAACATTACATTCATTCATCATGTCCAAAGTAGTTCTCTAAACATAATGGAAAAGCATCATTTATTAACAACATATGCTTATTGAGCATATCGGATCCGTGCTTTCAGAGGGATGTTGTTTTAGTTGTGCACTTTGGCAATGCCTCGTTGGCTGACCCGATCATCCAGCAACACCCCTGGGCATCTGTTCTGTTTTAGTACTGTAGATATGACCGACTCCACAGCCCTGCAGATAAGCTAAAGCTTCATCTCTCTCGCTGACCTCGGCACTTCCAGGTCCATCTCCGTCTCATCTGCCGCCCGTAACGCTTACTCCACTCCTGCCCAGCTGATATTTAAGTCCTCCTGGCATTTGTTTGAAGTCTGTGTAGGCATTAGCTCTGGTTTCGTTCTTCAAATCCCTGTGCAGGCGCAATAAAAAGTTTGGAAGGAAATGATGGAAGCATTTGCTGGCTATAAAAAAATTAGCGTTGCATTAGCATTGCAAAGGTTGTGTGAGTTCAAGGGAAACACACATATTGCTAAAATATATCATCGCTTGAATGCAGTGCAAGTACCTTTATATAAAAAATGTTATGTAAATTACTTACCCTTGCAGGGCTTTGCTGCTAATATGAGCTGTCTTTTCATGCAAAAATTTTTTTGAATCCAATCAGTAAGCTAGGAGACAACAGTGCTGTACAGCTAAACCAAGAGATGCTAACACTGACCAGATCCACCAGGAATCCAGGTGCGACGCTTCATGGCCAGGTAAACTTCACTTCTTAAGCTTTACAGAATTGCATATCCTGTCTGACTTGTGGCCCATTTGAAAGTTGCTTTCGATTAAAGCCGAATGGATCAGCAGAACAGATCTGAAGGGAACTGCTTAGCCTTTGACATCCGAAATGACTGATTAGAACCGCATACTTGGTGAGGCAGGGAGTATGCTTATTGTCAAGGGTCAGTGCCAAAGTTTTTCTGCTAGTGAGGGAGTTGTAAAGCTGGACTCTCCTGGGCTGTCTGGCTGGCAGGAGTGCAGATCCTCTTGCAAGGGCTTCATGTGCCCCTTAAACATACATGTGGAGACAGGCCACAGGGTTGTGATCAACCCCAAGTCCACTGTGTGTGTGTGGTCAGGGTGGTAGGTTGTAATGAGGAATAAATCAAGAGATGGATGTGCCACGGGCGGTGTTCAGAAGCTATTACGACAAGGGTGGATGGTAGGCATTAAGGAAAGTGGGACAGTGTGTGATTTTTGCAGCGTGATTAATGTCCAACTAGTTCTGACAGGTATGGTTTACCGAGAACCTGAGGGAGGGTGGTGTCATCCGGCTAGTTATGTCAGTTGTAAAACACCTCAGAGTCATCCAGCTGTGAAAAGGTCAATACTTCTCACCTGACCAAACATCAAGTATTTTTAAACATGGGTTAACATAATGAAACCAAAAATAGAAATTCATTACTTTATATTACTTAGGTTGTTAGCTATATTGCATTTACATTTTATGCCTTTGGCAGATGCTTTTATCCAAAGCAACTTACAGTGCATTACAAGATATACATTTTTCATAAGTATGTATGTTCCCTGGGTTCAAACCCATGATATTTTGCACTGCTAATGCAACGCTCTGTCACTGAGCGATATATTATCTATTAGTTTAGATGTCTAGTTTAAAGGGGACAGAGAATGAAAAAACATTTTTACCTTGTCTTTGTTGAATAATAGTCTACCTGCATTCACGAACATACAAAAACTGCTAGACATGCTAAACATCTCAGTCTCATAGAAATTCCTCTTTTAGAAATGTCAGCCAGAAAACGGCCCAATCTGAAAAACTGATGCTTATGACATCACAGGCAGCTCACTGCCCCCCACTTTAAAATAATTGGCTACATTTTTTGAGTGGCAGCAAAGTCAGCCAATCAGTAATGAGATTGCAAGTTAAGCCAGTAGGGGGAGCCAAATAGGTGCAAAACCACCTGTTTAAAATCCCCCATAATAGAGCTATCTGAGAGAGGTTTTTAGAAAGCTTCTAAGGCATTACTGGCCTGTTCAATCATTCTATGTCACCTGTAGCCTCTTATGGAACGGCTGAAATTCCACAAGGGGGCGCATTTGTTCCTCAGACGTTGCACAATAAACATGACATCCGAAAATATTCATTATAAATCATGAATGAAAAGTGAGATTCGAACGAATGTCTGTTAGTGAACTTATTGTATACACTATTTATATCGTAATTCGGTCAGAAACTTCAAGATTGTGAGATGAACAAATTGTTTTGGATTAAAAGGCTTGGATATTCCATTTTCTTGGACTTTTGGGGATTTATGAACAATTTGTTTTGGACAATTTCACCGAAGCGGATAAAGGAAAGATTTTGAAGGTAAGTAAATATCCTAAATCGGCGCCGCCCGGTTCAGGTAACTAACAACTAGATTACAGTTTTATGACTGCTAAAAATCATATTATGCTTTCTGTGTGCGCTTAATGGAATCCCGAAAGTCTAAGCTTTACAACGATGTGCCGCATGACCGTATATTTTGAAGATTTAATGCTTCAAAGTTACAATGACGTAATGCAGCCTCACGTGCAAGGGAGGGGGTGTGCCGTGTACGGCACAGTGTTCCTTATCAGGTTAATTAAGGAATAATTGACGAAGGGCCATTAAATTATAAGAAAATAATGCACACCCAAGGTGGTAAGAGTCTGTTGAATGCTGTATTCTGATTGGCTGAGAAATGTACCATGGGTATGCATTATTTTTCGATAACCGCACACCTAACTTGTCAAATGTCTTAAAAATAACCACCAGAGCAATGCTTGTGGTAATTTGGTATAAGAGGAATAATTGACTCTATGCATTATTTTCTTATAATTCAATGGCCCGTTGTCAATTATTCCTTACTTATATTAATATTTTTGATATCGCCTGTGGTTTCAGTAGACTTGAATTCCTAAGTTTTGTGTAGTTTTTAGGTCTCTTTTTTAATACATTTATTAATTGATTATTGTTATTGGCGCATTGTAGAAATGGTGACTATGAATTTTTATGTTTTTATATAAACCAGTCTGTAAAAAACCCAGCTATAGTCATTTTCTGTGATTTACTGTTTTCTACATAAAATCATCCATTACAATGTAAAGAACATTCTGTGAAAATAAAACTTTGATATATTTAGTACTGACTGTGATGTCAAAATCAAAATCAATAGAAATCAAACTTTGATGCTCTCATATGATATGCTAACCTGGGTTTAACAGGAACGGTGTGATTTTTTTTTATTCTGCTGTGTTTTGCAGCCAAAATAATGGCATACTTCATTCTACAGTAGCAGCTATTAGACCAGTAGCTACATGCACTCAAATTCACTTATACTGACGCATATGCAGATTTTACTAAGTGAGTCAGTGATGCTGATAAAAGTGATGGATCACATGGTGTATGGGATGGAAGGTCACACATACACACATGGATACAGCATAGACTGACAAAATTAGGGTCAAAGGTTTCATTAAAGGGGGCTGGTTGAAATAAGTAGGGGAAATCCTTAAAGGCTTTCGGTATCGTTTCCCAGCATACATTTGAAGAGAAGTGTTCTCATTTCAAACTGCTAGATCTCACACTACAATAATGCGAGCAGATATTTGAGAAAGTCCCTCAGGATGTTATGTCTTGACCTTACTGTGATTATCGGTTACCCTGTGATTTCTCTGCTGGCTTCCAAACATCAACTACATGAGTGCGATTATTGTAGATGAAGTTTAGCAATACACATACTGCCATCTCCCTGTCAGAAAAGGCACTGCATGTTTATTTTGTAAACACTGTGTTGTAAGGATGTAATGTACAGAGATAGTCATTTTCTTGGGATTGTGTTTTGTGATTATGTCTAGAGTTAAGAGGTTAAGATCAAAGAAAGAAATTAAGATTAAAGGCTTTTAGAGATTTTTGGCTGCTGGATTTGCTGGTGTTGGGTTTTCCTGCATAATAAAAATTCTTCCCACACTCTAAACAAGCTGTTCTTTATAAAGGAGAGAGAGAGAGAGAGAGAGAGAGAGAGAGAGAGAGAGAGAGAGAGAGAGAGAGAGAGAGAGAGAGAGAGAGAGAGAGAGAGAGAGAGAGAGAGAGAGAGAGAGAGAGGTTTTAAAGAACCAAGTGGTGTGAAGTGGTGAATGCAGGCTGTTTTTAAAAGGTTTATTCTGATGACACATAAAACATTTGGCCTGGTCTGTGGGAGAAAGCACATTTGTTTCCATATGATTTGTTTTTGGTCTTATTTTTTCAGTCTTGACCAGTGTTGGGTAAGTTACTCAAAAAAAGTAATTAATTACTAGTTACTAATTACATCTTTAATCATGTAATTACATTACTTTACAAATTACTCTCTCCAAAAAGTATTTTAATTACTTATTACTAATTTCTTTTTAAAATCCTGTTTAGTACATGATACAAGGATAGGCTTGACGCTGAAGAAATAATATATAAAAGTACATGAAATATTCTGGTCCCAATTAGGGTTATTAACTAACTATTAACAAATTTTGCCTAAATATACTCCATCTAATACTTTTTAATATTAAAGAAGTTGTTAATTTTAAGTATTGGTAGAAATGGGGAGGGTGAAGGATGTAGAATAAGGTTTGCAGAATCAGGCATATGGGCTGTTTAAGCATTAATAAACAGCCAACATCTCAGTAATATTAATGCTAATAATCAACCAGTTTATAGTGAGAAATGTAAACTAAAACCATAAATCCACTATTGTATTTGGTATACATAATAGTTGCACAGTCCATAGACAGTATTTAGGTACATCGGAAGTAACTGTAATTAGATTACAAGAAATATAAGAGTAAAGGGCGATTTATTGTCGTGCGTAGGTCCTACGCGTAGCTCTGCTTATCCCATACTTTAGTTACTGTGATTTAATTATGTTTCCCTTAAAAAAGTAATTACTTAGTTAATAGTTACACCCAACACTGGTCTTGACCAATCCTGCACACTTCAAACCCATATTGCACCTGTGTACTAGCAATACATCAAAATCACAAGATGAGGATTATCAACTTGTTGGGTTTTTATAATGTATTCAAAGGTATTTTACATTGTCATCGTTGAGTAAATAACATCTTTACATTTCCTAAGGCCGTTTAGAAACTGTGCATGTGTCTAAAGTGATTTGTATTATCACTTTATTATTGTAATATCTATCCACCTCTTATTTCCATCTTTTAACATAACAAATTGTAAAAAGCCATAATTTAAGTTGTTCTTCAAAGATAAATATTCAACATATGATCTTTGCCATGAAAACAATAGAAGCACAGATTTATACATCCGTTATTTCTTCACTCAGGTTGTTACTTACCCTTATGAAAATTAACCATGTTTTTTTGTGTGTGTGTGTGTGTGTGTGTGTGTGTGTGTGTGTGTGTGTGTGTGTGTGTGTGTGTGTGTGTGTGTGTGGTAAAAGTGTAAGTAATCATGTTTTTTTTTGGTGTATTAATTACTATCACCAAAACCATGATTTTACTACACCAACCATGGTTTAACTATGGTTTTTAAAACCATTTTTATTTTATTTTGTGGTTACCATGGTTTTACTACAGTAACCATGTTTATTTTAATTATTTTCATTATTTTAATTAAAGTAAAACCATGGTTAATTTTCGTAAGGGTAGGGCATATTGGTACGAAAACATTGCAAAAAATAAAAAGTTCTTTTGGGAGTGTCTGATCATCATTAGTTTTTGCCAATACCTTTCCTAGGTTTACCAGCAGAGGGCAGTGCTTAATAATCTCCAAACAACTGCTGCATGATACTCTGTCAGAATAACAGTAATGTGGAGGTACATTTTTTTCAGAGAGTAAGAAAACAGTAACTGTACCTTTAAAGGTACACAATAGGTCCTTGGGGTACAATTATGTAACAAAATATAAGGTACTAACTAGAGGTACAAAACCCCCGTGATGGCCTTAAAGGCAGAGTGCATGATTTTAGAAAAACACTTTGGAAAAAGGAGTCGGGCCAAGTACCAAAACACACTTGTAGCCAATCAGCAGTAAGGGGCGTGTCTACTAACCAACATTGTTGCCTGGGTTGCGTATGTGTGGGGCGGGTCTATCAAAAGAAGGTCCAGATTCTATTGGGGTAGGGGCGTGTTTGTTTAGGTGATTTCAAATATCAACATTGGCTTTTAGAGATCATGCACCCGCCTTTAAAGGTGTCGTTTTGTGCCTTTATATGTATGCATGTTAAAATTTTAAAATGTGATGAATTAGTCTTTTAACATCAGCAACAACATCAGTTGATAAGTTTTCAGTTATTTCTTTAGCATATTATTATTAGAAAATTGGAGTGATTTTTTTTTAAGAGCACCAATGATCCGATTCACGATTTTACATTTCCTTTGGTGTGTAAGTGTGTGTTAGTACATGTTAACGATATACAAAAGGTACAAACCCCAAAGTAAACGATGATGTGAGTTATCGTCTCCAACATAAATCTATTTTCTTGGACTACAACAAACACACAGATTGTAGGCAACAGTTTACTTCCTGGGATTAATGATGTAGTAAAGACCGACATTATCATCCTGCTTCAGACTGTAAGTTAACTCCTGTTAGCATTGTATTGTGCGCGAATCTTTCAAACATGTTAAGGAGCATCACATTTTCGGCTAACATCAGCGGTATTCAGACCAATCACAACGTACAGGTTAGCTGGCCAATCAGGGACAGTTTTGTACAAAATCTGTGCATTTCAGGAAGAAACTGGAGCTACGAAAATTTATGGTATGTAATCATGGAAACACATTGTATTATTCCAAATACACAAAATAACATTGTTTTTTAGCAATGAAATAGGTGCCCTTTAAACCAATAAAAAATCTATGTGTCTACCCAACTTTCAAAATACTTTTTCGCAATTATGAAATCATAGCCACCAAAACATTTCTATGAAACATCTTTGTCATTCTAAGAGTCTATAAGTGTTACTTTTGCTGTTGTTATTGTTCTTTTCATTAAATGGGTAATTGATTGGTCACAATTACAAGATAATCATTCTGTCGTTCTTTTGAAACTCTGTGAGCCACACAGCCTGCAAAAGAAAGCTTGTGACTGTTCATGGCAGTCAAACTCTCAGCGTCTGATTCAGAGAGACAGGGTGGTAAATAGAAGTTAATCGGTCGGGGACCGTGAAAATATCCGTAGCCCCACGGAGGCCTGCACATCCGAGACCCTTAGGACCACCTCAAACCTGATGCCATCTGACATAATGCCAGATCTTCAGAGGGCACAAACTCTGCTATCGGCCAGCGTTCTTGTCAGCTTGTGTGTGAGAACAAACTGATGAAATATCATTTAAAGGTTAAGCATAAAGGGTTATTGGCCATTTTTCCCCCTCACTCACTCAGGTTTTGTTTTCTCTTTGTATTTTCTGTCCACGTGGTCATAGTAAATTCGAAGAGTCAACGTTGGCTGTGTTGTACTGCCTGAGGAAGCCCTGGAGGAGAGGAATTACAGTCAGGCTATGATGTGCTCGGCACTGCTGAACTACACCCGGAGATGGTGGAGCTTTGCCCAGTGTTTTCAGATGGCTTCTTTTCTCTTTACCGACATGAACCCCCTGGACAGGAAGAGAAATTCACACATGAAAGTCACTCAAGGACGACTCTTGTTAGGCGATGTCTGTGTTGCAGTGTGAATGCTGGCAAACAGAAAGGGCGACCAGAGTTTGCCAATTTGATGGAACTTTGTTTGGCTTGGAATCAACTTTTTTGGCAAAAGTTTAAGCTGTTTGTCCTTCATAGTTTGACTGGATGCATTTCATGCTGCTGGGATAGTTAGTTGACATTTGCTGAATGTAGAGCTGCTTTTTTATTTTGTAATGCAATATTCTTGTAAACAGCATGTAGGGTCGCAGCTTCTCGGTTTGAAATGGGGACATAATGGATACTGATGTGTCTCAGGTGCTGAACGAATCCCTGCCCTTGCGCTGACTCCTCATTCACATCCTCATTTATCAAAGATGGCCTCACTGTCACCGCTGATGTGCAGCTGAATAGAGAAATGACATGTTTCTCTGTTTACTGAGTGACTGTATCACTTAAGAGAGCGTTTGTGTTTTGACAGCTTCACGTCGACCAATTTTCAACCTGACATTGCTCTGTAATAGAAAATCGTAAGGGCTTCGCATAGATAGCGTTTGCACTTTAGCTCTGTTCAATGAAGTCCTGTCATGCTTGGTCGATGCCAATAAAAGAAAGCGACCTAAATCACTGTGTCAGTATGTAGTTTGACCAGACCCGATTTGAGGAAATTTCCACACTGGTGGAGAAAGTGGGCATTGAATCACAGTTTTATAGGCTTTTGATATGATGGGAACACAGTTTATCTTCAGGATCTTTACAAAACATCTCTTCTACCAGTGGCGGCTCGTGACTGCTAATTCAAAATAAATGTGTGTTGCTTGCATTTTCAAAATATGTGTTTGTTGCATCATGTGAACCATGCATCACGTGTTTTGTCATAATAAGTGCCTGCTGCACACGCGTCGGAACCGTTTGATAAAAGACACAATAACGTTCACAAAATACATGCAAGACACTCCCTTAACAGTAAACTCTGATTTTGCGAGTATCTGGCAAACGCGAGCGTCTCTTTTATCATAAACCCTTTAGATGCGTCTGCAGCAGGCACTTTTTTTGACAAAACACGTGATGCACACAGGACCTCTCGATGCGCAGAAGACATATTTTGAAAAAAGGAACCACACACATGACGGGCTACATACATGTTGTGACGCACATCGCCACTGTCTTCTACAGAAAATCACCAGTTCACACGTGAGTCACTTACTCTCCAATAGGAAAATAGCATTGCAGATGCTTTGATTTTTGACATTGACACCCCTTGTAGCTTTCCAAATTTTTACCCGTTAATCTTAAATTTTCTTGGAAGATGCAAGCATTTTGGCTTCTAAAACATCATTTTGGCGGATTTGCAATTATTAGCAGTTATTAAAAGCCAGCCAAGTATTTTTAACCATCTAATGTTTATCCAAGTTTGAATCCAAAATCATTTATTGAACATAATGTTTAAATCTAGTGTAATAAATAACATCCTTCCATCTTTCAGCTCTTCTCAGTGGTTGAAGTAGAGAAGCCATGAACTCAGGTTCAACTCCCTGCACTTTTATTTTAATGTGAATAGACCACTGTCCTTCAAACTGGGAATATTTGACCCGTGCAAGTCACTTGTGTTGAGTTTATGTATGTAACTGAAGGTAAAACAAATCCATGGCAAGACTGAGTTTAAGTAATTGATTTCATATTTTCCATGAAAGCAGATTTTCCCCTCGGTTTATCAAGCTTACATGATCATAATGCTGGATAAAATACAATGATTAATACAGACACCGTTATTAAATATTTCATTTTGTTCTCGTCTTTATTGAGGTTGGACCAGTCTTTGAGTCTGGCCTGTCTAGACTCATTGTCCGTCTGCACACTGCCTGGAGATGTGAAATATTGATTAGCTCATTCAGGCACATGATCCAATACTAGCTTCCCCTGTCAGGCTTATTTAAACTCTCACCCTTGAAGCGTCTCTCATGTGAAGGGCAGTTGAAACCAACAATCAGCAAGGAACCAGAAGGTGAGAGACACATCACATCTGGAAGATTGGCTACTGGGGTAAAGAGGGAGTAAGAGATTTATATTTTATCATTCCTTTAAAATGCCTTTTTATTAATATCTTATGAAATGCTGGGTTACTTGTAACTCGCAGCGTTAAGTCAAAAAACCCCTTTTAACCCATTGTTGTTGGGTTAGTTTAACCCACTGGCTTTGGGAGTTTGTCTTTTGTTGACCCAATGCTGGGTTGAAAATAACCCAACCTTTTTTTAAAGTGTAGCTCAAATATAAAATGTCACCTTGATATCTTCAGAGATTTTATGAATTTTGGTCTCAGAAAATCATAATTTTGAGAAATTCCATTTAAAAATTAAATTATATTTAAAGTTGCAGCACAATTGAACCATAATTTGCCTGCCTATGTGACAAGCTGATATTTTCAGAGATATATGTCACATTTATAGGAAAAGTCTTAAAAGTCTTGTGAAACAGGTTTATTTTTTATGATGTGCATTTACAAAAAGCAGAGAAACACTTAATCAATGTTCCGGGTTGCACACCGGGTTGGTACAGCGTGTCAAATTTAGACAGAATTCATTCCGAAAACTTTTTTTTACACGCTTAAAATGTATTTAAAATAGGGTGGTTATCCTGTCAGAAGTTGAACTACAAAACAGATGGAATTTTGGAGATGATACGAAAAAATAAGAAATGGCCAAAGTCACAATATTTTATGCCTTGCTCGGCACTGACCCAATTGTCGCGCATATTATATAATTTTATGGTCTGCTTTCACTTTCTAATGATAGAAAAAAAGTTACTGAAACAAGGATATAAGAATCATCAGGTGTTTCTGTAATGAACACAGACAGAGACGCTCAAAGTCAATGTTTTAGCAAGCCAAGTTCAGGTGTTTTTGTGCATATAAAGCGTAGTCTCAATAAACTCATTGGTTTCAATATTTTTTATGTTATAAATAAAAGTTTTTAATCATTTACACCAATAATTACAAATTTCATATTTTTGTCATTTTTACAGTCATGACTATGACGCCTTAAATCTAAATACTGTCGATTACATGACTTTAGCCAGGGTTTCATCGACCTAGGTCACAAATATAAATGATAATTTCACATAATTAAGTTAAAGAGGACATGTCATGAAAATCTGACTTTTTCCATGTTTAAGTGCTATAATTGGGTCCCCAGCGCTTCCATCAACCTAGAAAATGTGAAAAGATCAACACAGTAACTTAACTTTCGTAAACCATTCTCTGCAAGCATGTGAAAAAAAAGGTCATTGAATTTTGGCTCCCCTTGTGATGTCAGAAGGGGATAATACCGCCCCTTACTCTGCACTATCCGATCACGGCACTGCCATTCAGTGCAGAGATCAGCTCATTTGCATTTAAAAGGACACACCCAAAAACAGCACATTTTTGCTCACACCTACAAAGTGGCAATTTTAACATGCTATATTAAATTATCTATATAGTATTTTGAGCTAAATATTCACATACGTACTATGGGGATACCAAAGATTTATTTGACCTCTTAACCCACAGGGTCAAATTTGTTCAATAGAATAAATAGGTTTTTGGATTTTCCTGGGTTCTCTAGGGTTAAAAAAGTATTGTGAAATGTACCCTTTAAAACTGAATTGAGAAGGACTTTGTAATGTTGCATTTTCTTTGTAAAACAAACAAACCAAAAAAACACCTTAACTCATTTTACACAACATTTTGGCCCTAAACAAGCTCATTTTTCCATTTGAGATGTCAGTGTGTCTAGATGATGGCCTTTGAGGTACCAGATAAGTGAAAAGGTTACAACTGCAATAGCCAGCATGCTAAGCTGTGTTAAGTCTCTCGTTTGTCTGCCTGAAAGGTCATTCGGTTCCCTTCAAAGAAGCCAACGGGTTTTGGTAATAGGTTTGCTCCCTTGTGCTGAAACCAATGAATGTGATTGAAACATTTTCTCTAAATCCCACTAGTATTTCCCTTTTGGAATTTAGTTGCTCAAAAGTGTTTGACGAATATCCTTACGTACTGTACAAGACAGTTTTGTAGTATTTCGAAATACATTTTGCATACACATCTACAATTTTGTGGCTTTTTTATATCTGTGAAATGCAAACATAAATGTAGATATGACATCTGTTTTATCAGATTACATTTTGACAAAAAGAGCCAGAGGAAAAGTGGAAGAGAATAAACTGATGAGAAGATATGAAAAGACTCCAGCTGTTTTGTTGTAATAGCTTGATATACAGAAATCATAAAAGGTCAAAAAATCCTGAAATTGGAAACATAATATGAAACAATGCATCTTCAACATGAATATATTTGGCTCAAATTGCAGGACACAGATAGGACATTTGGATGTACAGTAATCTCTCTGAAAGGGGTTTAAGAATGCCAGTGATAAATAGGATCAGGAGCCATTATGCTTTTACTGAGCAAGATCTAAATTCTTCCCTCATTATGCTATTTGGTTCTCCTGCGTCCCAGTTTGGAAAGAATTCTCCTGCACCCAGACACTGTTATTTATTTATTTGCACTGAGAATATAGGTCACACATTTTAAGTACTTATACATTTTTTATGCAGTGCAGCTTTTATTCAAATGGGCACCAGCGTTTGCAAATTGTTTTTGCTGCAAAATGACTGCAGTGGTGCGAAATGTTATAGTTTTACAAAGAATAGGGTTGTTATGCTTTAATGAGCATAAAGATGTCTACAGATGTGCAGAATGCTTTCATTTGCATTTAAAATGCACATAAATGTTTCAATTGTGACCACCTCAAAATTAGTTACAAAATGAAATGGTTTGGATTAATCCGTGTGATTCACTTCACTTGCTGTGAACCCTGAAGGACATTTTTGCTCTTTTATTATACCGTAACCTGCCATATCTGAATTTGAATGAAATCCACATTGTAACTGATAGAATAGATTACTTTCTATCCTAGCATTCCTCACTGAGAATTTTTTTAAAAGACATCAAAGCCACAAGTGTATTATGTAATCCATGTGTCAGTATTTATTACCGTGTCTACATGTGTGTCACATAGATGTATGAAGTAGCTATAAAGTTATTATTTACAACTTCATGTGGACCTATACTGTAGGTAGCCTTAAAGGGACACTCCAATTTTTTTGAAAATAGGCTCATTTTCCAGCTCCCCTAGAGTTAAACACTTGGGGCTCTATTTTAACGATCAAAGCACATTGTCTAAAGCGCATAGTGCAACGTCTAAATGGGCGTGTCCGAATCCACTTTTGCTAATTTAACGACGGAAAAAATGGTTTGTGTGCCGAGGACATGGTCGAAAAGGGTTGGTCCTTTTTTTATGAGTAATGGGAGTATTTTGGGCGTAACGTGCAATAAACCAATGAGAGTCTCAGCTCTCATCCCCTTTAAAAGCCAGTTGCGTTGGCGCTATGTCTAATCCCTATTTAGATGACGGACTATGTAAACTGAAAAACTAAGCGGACGAAGAAGATCCCCAGTTTAAGATTAATGTTTAATAATTGTGTTGTTTTACACTTGTATTGAATTTGTTATTTGTTAAAACCTTTAAAACCCGTTTTCTTTTAGTCATGGAAGTAAAAAAGCAGGCTTTTAATTGCTTTAAATGGCTATCCAATATCATCAAAAAATTATTTACAAGTATGTAAGAAAAGGTTTGTACTCTAAAAATACTTTATTTGTAACAAACAGGAGATAAAGAATTTACAAACGGCTTTCCGAAAGTTTCAGCACTTGGACAGCGTCAGTTTTTTTAAGCATTACTTAAAAATGTTTCTCATCTCACCATATCCACAGGTACAGAGTCATCATATACAATAAATTCGTGAGGTAGCATTTAAAAAAAACATTTAAAAACAGATGCCTTTCTTTAAAGCAAAGCATTTATTTACTTACCAGGCTACAGGTGAAGCAGCACTTTGCGCCTTCTAAAGTCTCATAATTAGTCCTCATTTATGTCCAAGAGACTCATTAATAATCTTTTACATCCAATCCTTTAGTCTTTCATATTTAAAAGCATTTTTGTGCTGCACATTCATGTAATGTGCCACGTTGTGGTCCCGTTTGTAGGCGCATATTTCTAATGCGCTCTTTAAATAACAAAAAACATATTGCGCCATTGACTTTAGACTTTAGATCAGGTTTTTGTTGGTCAATGGCGTAGTCTATCTTAGTTGCCTCAAAATAGCAACGCGCCAACAATGCGTCTGAACACACCTCGTTTTCAGACCAGAACGCCCATGGGCGGAAAAGGGGGCGCAAATGCATTTGCTATTTAAACAACATGGCGCTAAACATGAAAATGATAATTGCGCAGGGTGGAAACTAGCAAAAGACACTTGCGTCGCGCATTGCGCTGCATTGGGTGTAAGATAGAGCCCTTGAGTTTTACCGTTTTGGAATCCATTCAGCCATTCAACTTTTAGCATAGCTTAGCATAATCCATTGAATCTGATTAGACCAATAGCATTGCGCTAAAAATTAACAAAAAGTTTCAATAATTAAATTAATTACGAAAAATTAAAATTTGCATTGTTCCAGGAAAAATATCGAAACTTTTGGGTTATTTTAGAACGCCATGCTAATGGTCTAATCAGATTCAATGGATTGTGCTAAGCTATGCTAAAAGTGGTACCGCCACGGCAGCGGACAGAAAATATTTTAGCTGCAAAGATTTAATGGTGAATTCATGACACTGGTGGTATTAATGTAGCTGTATCAGTATTTTTGGGAGTCATTTTGTGGGAGTCAACCTAGTGTCTCTAATGACAGACTGTACTTAAATAGGATAGACATTTTTATCTAGCTTTGAGTTTAGCTTATATGTACAATAAACATGTAAGAAACAGAATCAGCTTGAAATTAAAAAATATGCATATTATGCCCTTCAGCCTTTTGTCATTAATGTTGCACGGATATAATTTTCAATGACCTATCAGAGCCTTGCCTTTTCTGAGTGTTCAGCTTGTTTCCTGAAATGTGCTTTTCTGTAGTATTTATGTAAAAATACAACAGTAATGTAAAATTCACATATTTGGGGTTGTCATAGTTCAATCATAATGCATAAATTAACACCAGCATGGATTCTTGTTGACCATATTAATCCTGTGAAGGAATGACCCATGAAATATAGGTTCACTTAGATTCATTACAATTGTGCCCTTGAGCAAGGCACTCGATCTTGAGTTAAGTAGAAATTAGTAAACAAGCAAGAGAGGGTAGTAAATAATCAGATATTTAAGCTGAATAAAATGGAAAACACAATATGGTTTAGTCCATACTACAGGTGATGAGAAATGCACTGTATCAGTTTAGTAATAGTCATCTAACCAGACTATAGCAACCGTATTGACTCCAGAGGAATGCACAGCTCATTAAAGTCGAAATGCTACAAGATGGCACAGTCTATCACACTAATAGCCCTAACTAAAGCTTTTAAATATGGCTGATCCAGTGTTTTTTATATACAACAACTGTAGCTGATCCAGGTACTTTAAAGAACGTTGTACCCTCTTGTGGTTAAACTGTAATTTGATTACATTTTGCATTTGGCAAACACTTTTATTCAAAGCAACTCTTAAAAATAAAGGTGCTGAAAAGGTTCTTTACAGTGATGCCATGGTTCCTCAAATAACTATTCAGTCAAAGGTTCTCAGAAGAACCATTTCTTTCATACCTTTATACAAAGAACATTTTGTGAAACAAAAAGGTTACTCAGATGTTAAAGGTTCTTCAAGAAACCATTCAGCCAATAATAGTTTGGCTATGTGTGATCCTGGGAACAAACCCATGACCTTTGCTTTGCAAACACAATGCGCTTTCAGTTTAGCTACAGAAACTTGATTCTCTTTACATAATTTTCATTGTTTTCCTTTAGGTACAGTGGGATCTAGGTGCTGTTTGATTGTTTGGAAATTATCAGAAGCAATATATATTTGTTTAGAAGATCAGATGTTTTTAACCAATTGTTTTATCTATTGAAGTAAAATCATTAGGATTAATCAAGCGCTGTGTTAATAACTGGCATTGATTGTTGTGTTAGCTGGTCTTTAAACTGAAACATTCAGAGGTGCTGCAGGCAGCAATGAAATAATCTGTTTTTATAAAACCCTACATGCCACAAATCAAGAGATGCTTCCCTGTGGAGATATCCGTAGAAAAATACAGCAGCTGTGTCTGGCTTTCATCTCGCTCGCTATATCCCTTCGCCCTGGGTTAATACCCAAATCTCCATGGAGACCTTTGTGCTATTTTGTAACCTGCGTTTATTGTGGTTTCTTTTGCTGGTGTTGTTTATTGACTCTTTTCGGTCGTACCAAATGTAGCTTGAACACATCTCGGTTCACTGATGTGTTTATTCTTAGCGATGGAAAATATGGAAACATTCTTTTGGAACGACCTAATTATGAAAATGTGTTACATAAGCAAACCAACTAATAGATCATAAAAGCTTTAAGAAAGTGGTTTAATGCCAGGAAACAGGTGTGATTTTAGTGAGTCAGATGTAGTCAGCTTTTCCAGAATGTTTTGCTTGCTAAACTCCTCTATATTCCCCATGTCTCTGCTGCATGTGTTTGTACTGTATGCTTGTGCGTGAGGTGTTTTGCCTTTAATGTTAACACCTCATTATTCTGATTAGCATCACTGTGATTATGTTATCTCTGATAAAAATTGAAAAGGTCAGAGAAAAGTGACACTTGTTGTTAAGCTTCGAGGAAATCATTAGGAATTAGCTTTGAGAAGGTTAACCAATCCTGGCCTGACAAAACAGCTGGTTGCTTATGTCAAGCGTCTACTGAAATGTTATGTGCTGGAAAACCTCGACTTGAAAAGCTTTACAATTTTGGGTCACTCATAAAAAGTGACAAATTATGTTACACTAAACTCTAAAAAATAAAGGCTTTACATTTACGATGCCGAAGTATAATTTTTGGCTTAATGTGACTCTGGACCACAAGTCAAGTAGCTCGGGTATATTTGTGGCAATATTATTAGTATTTTTTAATTTCAAACATCATTAGGATACAGAGCCGGCGCCAGACCATACTAACAGGGGGGCACCTGGCTTCCAACGGGGGGCACGCAATAGTAACAATAACTTGCAAAAACAAGACTTTAAAACAACAAATACAGTGCAAGCACACACTCATACAACTGGTACAGACTGTCAGCTCATTTCCCGTATAAAGTGCAAAAGACCACAAACTATGCGCAAACTATTGAACTTCGACCACGGCGTGACGCAACAACAAACCGCTCTCGCGCGGCGCAACCCATTGAAATGAATGGGTTTCATAGCGCAGCGCACCACACGTCCTAGCTTTAAAAAAGCCGCTTTACCATAATCACGTCGTAATGCTGTTAACGGTCTATAGCCACACTTCACATTTAAGCTTACGTAATTTAAAACAACGCTTACTTACATTTAAAATAGCTGAAGAGGCCTGTACGAACATTAAACTTCCTTAAAACAGTTTCATGTAGATTTGTAAATTCCACCTCGACCTCTAATCTCTGAGTTTGAGCCAGTCTGTGTTTCATGAAGTCAGATGAAGCAGGCGGTGCTGATTCGTTCTAAATGTTCTAATATCCAGATTTTACACGATCCATAAAATGCCGCGAAAAAACACGTTGCTAGTATCAAGTCACAAATATACTAAAGACGTAAGACGGGTGAGACACCGCAATACATCCAATCAGAGAAACTGGTCTATTTTAATTGAAGAAAACATATATCAACTATATTTTCCTCATTTGATTACATTACAAGTCATGAAACATTCAATGTTTAATTTATTTTAATTAGTCTTGATATATATTAAATTAATAAAGAACTTTGTAGGGGGGCACAACAACCTGTTTGGGGGGCACTGCCCGCGAATGCCCCCCCTTGACGCCGGCCCTGTTAGGATATTAAAGGTGTTGTGTGTAAATTGAATCGGCATCTTGTGGTAAAAAACAGACTGATCTCAACGAAAGTCATGTTATACTCTAGTCACGCAAAATTTGATTAATTTATTTGTGTCCATGGCATGAAATTCAGCTTTTGTTACGGTCTTGTTCACAAACATTACAGCACAAATATCTATAAATAGTTTCTTGTGTCCACGACTTTTTTTTTTTGTTTCATTTTATGTATTGTTTTCTAATAGTTTTTTTCCTATTTTCTTACAATTATCGCTTGGGGTTAGAATAACTTTGTGTTACATTTTTATGCTGCATTTACACCAGCCGAGGTAGAGGCATCAAGCCTCAGTGATTTCAATGTTAAGTCAATGTAAAGACGCGTTGACACGCGTCTGGAGGTCTTGCGGCGCGAATGAGGCATTTAGCGTGGCACTGTTGACACGATTCCACCTCATTCACACGAATTGAGTGTCTGGCGCGGTACGCGCGACTGGTGCATTTTGCGTTTCACGCGAATTTGCGTCTGACGCCCATACCTGTCCTTACAAACCATACATCAAATTTTTTCAGCTCTTACATGATGTATAATTTTCCAAAAATTTATCTTTATGACTGTTGTCCAGGGTCACTTTTGAAGAACCTTTATGTTCTTTATTCTGAAAAAGGTTCTTCGAATTGTTAAAAGGTAAGAAAGAACCAAATGATTTTTATTTTGAGAAACCAAAAATAGTTCTTCTAAAGAACATTTTAAGCACCTTTTTTATGTAATTCTGTTATTTCTTATGCACAAAGTAACTTTGGTATTATAAATTCAAGAAGTTACTTACTAATCGGATTATGTGAAAATGCATTGCTTATATTGTTTTCCCCCAACGCAGAACACTTTGGTTACATCAGGAACAGAAACATAAAGGCAAAGCTCCAAACTTTGATCAAAACTAAGCTTTGGGGATTTTTACATCGCTCCACATTCTAATCTCCTTTGAAAAGTTTAGAAAATGTTCTTCTGTAATTGCCGTGGATATGACTTGTCAGATAAAGCCCAGACCTTCTTTTAAAAAACTCAATTTTCCACGAACAAAACCTTTCATCTGCACAACACTTCTCTACGTCTAGCTCACAGCACTGGACAAAAATAAATGAATTATCATAAATGTATGACAGAGAAAGCTTTTTAATTGCCCGGTGTAGAAAAAAACCCAGTTACAATTTTATAATGATCCGCCCCTTCCATAAAGTAGTGGACGACTTGCTTTGAAAAAGAGACAGTGTCATTTTTCCTCCTTTCACGTCTTTTTCTTTAAATGTCACAAATGTCATTGCTGAAAGGGACAGCATTATTACTGCCATCCTAAAGGCATCCTTGCTGTCTTTTATTAAGCCTGTAAAGAGCTCTCGTCACCTCTCCTTCCTCTAACAAAAGTGTGTTCATTATGATCTTTTTGTTTCTCATTCCAGTGTGATACTCAGAACAACCAGACCTTAATCTGAGCCCCTTTACACCTGAGGAGACAAACCCCAAACACCTTCAAATCCCTTCTGCTCGATGGAGGATGCATGGTGAAAATAGGGTGTATTTCAGTTTTTAGGACGTGATAGATGGTTACATATGCATGTTTATAATCACATAAAATTAATAATATATCAATAATATTTGGAGTAGATTATGGGGTTGGATGATTGAATTGAACAAAATTATGTTCTTTTTAGTAAGGTAAGCTCCTAAGTTAACAAGTATACTGGTTTACTTTACATAAACTATGTGTTGTACGAATAGGCATGACGCCTCTAATTGTATGTTATGCTGTGTAGTCCTCCTTGTTTACATTTATATTTATGCACTTGGCAGATGCTTTTATGACTTGCAGTGCATTCAAGCTATTCATTTGTATCTGTGTTCGCTGAAATCAAACCTATGACCTTTTGTACTGCTATCACAATGATCTACCATTTGAGAAACAGGAACACAGATGTTTTCTGAGATACGTCTGTGAAATAATCAATACTTATTACATTTAGATGGGCCGAAATACTATTCACAAAGACTATACACATTTTCTTGTTTGTATTTGCCCATGGTCTAATATCTCTTTATTACACGGCTCGTTGGAATGCTTGATTCTGATTGGCCAGTCTCAACATTTACAGGTTTTTTCTTTTGCAGGTTTTTTCTTTTCCTATAGATAACAACCACTCAAAACTAACACACAGTAACTCAGATGCTACAAATAATTTTGCCAGGTAGAGTTTTATATTACACAAAAATTAAATATAAATATGTCTTTTAATGACATAATATTTACAAATGATTAAAACAAATAAGTGTGTTTGTGACATTTGAACGTTTTGTCTTGAAAATAAATGTTTTTTCCTCGCAGAATGTCTGCATTCATTAAAAATTAACAAATAAATATTTCAAATTAATATTTAAAGGGCCATTTCACCGGTAGAAACATTAATCTTTATTGAAAGTGGGTCATATTTGTAGTCGAAATGTAACATAAATTTAGAATTTTGTGCCTATTTGACCAAGAAAAGACAGAACGTGACTTTAGGGTTCGCTCCACAACGTCTGTTAGCTTAGCTTAGCATAAAGATGGCGGCTAATCGTTTTTTTCCATGTGTGTTCGTTTATTTTCGTAAGTCCCACCCACTGATCTGTAATAGGTCTGTAACGTGAGTGGGTCCCACCCATAGCCCCCACTTTGGAAAAATTAGGAATGAGTGTTTGTAGTCTTACACCCTCGTCAAAAATACAGCAGTTCCTTCTTTCAATGACACAAAATTATGATTTTTACATCATTAAAAGAAAGAAGTGCAACACTGAAATCTTTATTTCTCCCATCTCAGGGGAAACTAAGGGGATTGATGCACGACCATTCAAAAACATGACTGGGGTTCTAACGATAAAAAGCTTAATGCAAATCGGTGAAGTGTCCCTGTAATGTTCCTTACCTTACATATGAGGTAAATAGCCGTGTAATAAGCGAGAAAATGTATAGGCAGCACTGCATATGGTGTAGGCATGTGGTCACTGGACAGTAAGCATTGACAAAACCACATGGTGCCTTACAAACCAGACATGGTCAGATTTCAGACCAAATACTTTTTACTAGAACTGAAATCATGAGTGAACCAATACACAAATATGTATCTATAAATATCAGGGGACGGTTGGATGAGGGGATGTTGGGAGACGGATAGTTTACAGTAAATAGATTGAAGAGGAGAGATAGGCTGGTGTAATGAGGTAAAGTGTATGTGGGTGTGTGTGAGATATGAAAGAGTGGGTGGCTGTGCTCTGTGCGGGTGGGTTCAGGGTCGACTCTCCATGAGCTCTGCTTGGAGCAAATATACTCCTCCACAAACAGGACTGTTGGCCAATCCTGTCTCTTCTTGACTGTGATGTGTTTCCAATCTTCCTACGCTCCAATGGGCCAATTCTAATTTAGGGATTCAAAAGCTGAGAAAATGCATTCTTTTAGTTAATGCCATAATTCCTCTGTTTTAATAATGCATAGTGATTTTTCAGTGTGTAGTCTGCTAACCTGTTTGTACTGACCAGAGAATGTATCTCTAATTTACATAATTAATGTAATTATTTATAATTTAAGCAGTTGGCAGACACTTTTATGCAAAAAAGTGACCTACAGTGCTTTAAGCTATTAATTTTTTATCAGTGTGTGTCTGCTCTGCACTGTAAAACATCCAACATGATCTCATGGAAAGTCGTGTTATAGTCACGCAAAATTTGATCAATTTATTCATGCCCATGGCACGAAATTCAGCTTTATTTCGGGCCTTGAGCACGAATGTCTTTTTCGTGACACTCGCACAAATTTCTATAAATAGTCTCTGGCACAACCTATTTTTAAATCATTGAGGCTTGAGGTTGGGGTTAGATTTGGGGTTTGGGTTCGGAAGTGCTTTTATGTATTGGTTTCTATATGTTTTTTGCTTTATTTTTTATCTTGTACCTCGCTCAACATCACAACATCGGCATGAATGGGCTAATGAAAAAAATTTCAAAAGTACGCTTTTACATGCGGGTACCCGACCATGGTGCAATGCACATGAAAAACTATTTATAGAAATTGTCACAAAAAAGACATTCGTGCTCAAGACACGAAAAAAAGCTGAATTTTGTGCCATGAACACAAATAAATTGATCAAGTTTTGCGTGATTACATGACTTTCCGTGAGATCAGTCTGAATTTTTTTGTGATGACAACGTACTTTTATTTATCTTGACATATGTAGTTATAACAACTCATTTCTAGTCAAGATAAATAATTTTTCTAGTCAAGCAAATATTTTTTTACAGTGTGAGAATCGAACCCGTTAACATTGTGCTGCTAATGCAATGCTATACAATTTGAGCTATACTCTAAAAACGTGCTGTGTTATTTTCAACCTAGTACTGGGTCAAAAGACAAACCCAGCCCTAGAGTTATATTAACCGAGACAATGTTTATATTAGACCGAGCAATAGGTTAAAAAACCCACAAAGGTGAAATCATAACCTAATATGACCCAATGGTGGGTTGAAAATAACCCAGCAGTGTCTGGATGGTCTGTGAGCTGAAACAAGCTAATAATAATTATGTTATAAATTAGGTATACTTTATTATTTATTAAATAGTTATTATAATCTCCAAAAAAGTCCACTAACTGTGGATCCTGATGAATTTTTTTTTTTTATTGAGTGACTTTGTTTTTAAGAGAGTGTGCTTGTCTGTCACTACAGGAAACTCTCTCCTCAGAATCCAAATATGCCACGGTGATACAATCCCCCTCCTCTGCCATCACCCTGCACCTGTTACTTCTTACCTGATGGTCCAAGGTCAAGAGATGGGAAATACAATAATGCCACACAATGATGAGAAGAAAAGGAGAAAAAGTAAACAAGACCAAAGTAAGGCCACTCATGTCTTGTACTTTATTGTGCACACACTAAAAAATGCTGCTGTGAAATGTATTGTTAATATTTGGGTGTTAAATTTAATGTTAATATTTGATTCAACAATAGGTTAAAACAACCCAGCACACTGCAAAAAATGACTTTCTTACTTAGTATTTTTGTCTTGTTTTCAGTACAAATATCAAAAAATTCTTAAATCAAAAGGTATTTTCTTGATGAGCAAAATTACCTAAATGTAAGTAAATTTGTGCTTAAAACAAGCAGAAATATCTGCAAATGGGGTGAGAATATTTTTAAGTTAAAAGTTATTTTTAGATTTATTTATTTTTTTTTTTTTGCTTGTTTTAAGCACATATTTACTTAAATTTGATATTTTTTGTCTAAAAGCTAAATTTATCAATATAATAATATCAATAAAATGGATCTTGATTTAAGATTTTTTTTTAATATTTTCACTTAAAACAAGACAAAAATACTAAGTAAGAAAGTCATTTTTTTGCAGTGGCATAGGTTAAAGTTAGTCTCTTTTTGAGTGCAGTTTATTCATTTTTTTTATCAAATCCTTAATCAAAATGCCTTTGCTTTTATTTTTTTTGGTTGACATCACTTAGGCTGGAAATGATAGTATAATTTATAGAATACTACCATTGCTTTAAATGAATCTAGAAAATGTATGTCCAAATATAACCTTGGACCACAAAACCAGTCAAAAGTGTAATTTTTTTATAGAAAAGGACAATATTTGGCTGAGATATAATTATTTGAATATCTGGAAAAAATCTAAATATTGAGAAAATTGCATTTAAAGTTGTCCAAATGAAGTCCTTAGCAACACATATGATATTGAATTTTATAAATTTGCAGAATTAACAAAATATCTTCATGGAGCATGATCTTTCCCTAATATCCTAATGATTTTTGAGATTAAAAAACAACAATTTTAACCCATACTACTGCTATAAAATATACATATACTACTTATGGTTTTGTGGTTCCAGGGTCACATACTGTATGGGTTGAAAAACAAGCCAGCATAGGTTGATTAAAACCCTTTTACAGAGTCTAATGGCAATGCAGCAAAACGGGTGAATTGTTTTTTAATATGTAGTTTTTTTACTGTAAATAAATGCATGATTATCTGGGAGTGAGAATTGTGTGATTTTTTTTTATTGCTGCCCTCAAGCAGATGGTAGAGTTACCTCACCTCCCACATACACACACATACACACCCTCTATAGAGATGCTCGCTCACACACACCTACACACCCGCCTCTCATACAACATAATTGGTCTTATGAATGTATAATGTACTGGCCCAAAGCATGTATTGGTAGGAAGGCACAATTTAGCTCACACTTGGATCAGAGGTCTTTCACATTTTGTCATTGCCACTCCCATAAAGTGCAAAAAACATTGAAGCTAATTAAATTGTACTTAAATATAGAGTTGCCCAAGCAACCCAATTGAGTTTATTTTTAACTATGGCAAATACATGGCTGTATTTGAGGGCTTCAAACAGTTTAACAGATTTTAAATATCACTGCTACTAAAAGGTTCTTTTAAAGGTCAGATAAAATACTTTGATTTGATTGGGAGTTAAATTTATTATTAAATATAAGGTCACGATTTGCTCTTCAAGTTATATTGGTGATGTTACAATAAGAACTACTGTAACTGAGATCAGTTTAAAGGGATAGTTAACTTTAAAATGAAAATTCTTTCATCATTTACTCATCCTCATGTTGTTCTAAACCTGTATGCATTTTTTTTCTGATGAACACAAGAGAAGATATTTTGAGAAATGATGGTAAACACACAACATATAGTGTACATTAACTTCCATAGTAGGAATAAAAAATATAATGGAATTTAATGGGTATCGTCAACTGTGTGCTTTTCATTTTTTTATCAAAATAATTTCTTCATCATTTATCACAATTCTTCCAAAATATTTTTTGCTACTATGGAAGTCAATAGGCACTTACTGCCGTGTGTTTACCATCATTTCTCAAAATATCTTCTTTTGTGTTCATCAGAAAAAAAGAAATGCATACAGGTTTAGAACAACATGAGGATGAGTAAATGATGACAGAATTTTCATTTTAAAGTGAACTTTCCCTTTAAGTAATGTTTGGTTGAATTCGGTAAATATTTTAAAGATCTTGTGCTTTTAGAAAATGCAATATTCTCAGGATTTTATCGAAATGAATTCAATTCAGATGAGTTTTGATTGATGTGCAAAGGGATATTCCACTTTTTTTAAAATATGCTCATTTTCCAGCTTCCCTCGAGTTAAACATTTGATTCTTATCGTTTTAAAATCCATTCAGCTTATTTCCAGGTCTGGCGCTAGCACTTTTAGCATAGCGTAGCATAATCCATTAAATCTGATTAGACCATTAGCATCGTGCTAAAAAATAACCAAAGAGTTTCGATATTTTTACTATTTAGAACTTTACTCTTCTGTAGTTACATCGTGTAGGCGTAGTGATATTACGCACTGCCCGAATATAGTCCCCTTGGTTACTTTCAATGACAGGGGACTATTTTCGGGCAGTGCGTAATATCACTACGCCTGTTGCAGCTATGTTACATCAGCAAAGTTCTTGATTATTACACCAGTTTGAGAGTATAGTTCCTAGCCATATCTGCCTAGAAAATTGAAACTGTCGGTCTTAGTACACAATATAACTACAGAAGAGTCAAGTTTTAAACAGGAAAAAAATGGAAACTCTTTGGTTATTTTTAGCACAATGCTAATGGTCTAATCAGATTCAATGGATTGTGCTAAGCTATGCTAAAATTGCTAGCGCCAGACCCGGAGATCAGCTGAATGAATTCCAAAACGGTAAGAATCAAATGTTTAACTCTAGGGGAGCTGGAAAATGAGCATAACTTCAAAAAAGTGGAATGTCCCTTTAATTACTTGTATCTCCGAATGTTGGCGTATGTTTGACAGCAACGTCTATTTTTTAACATCATAATATGGCTTTGTGTCATATAAAACTCAAGGTTCAAAGAATATGTGCTGTATCACAGTGTTAATAGTACACAGTGTGGCAGCAGCTGCAGGCAGTCAGCTTCCCATGATGCACTGCAGTCTGTTAATTGTTATTAGTTTGTGTTTATAGCAGATGTTTCAGTAATATTTACTGAAGGGCATATTTTTAATTGAGTGCTTGTTATTGCAATTTGTTGTTATTTCGCATTTTCTAGTTGCTTATGATTTATGAGACCCCTGTTGTATTGATGATTTAGGGGTCATTCTGCTGATAATGGGACTGGTGTGCATGTTAAATTAAAGAAATATAGCACTAAATGTTAATATGCTTTCTTTGTGTTATCACTGAGCTTAAATGGTATTATATAATTATCGGTATAGGAAGTAATGTTTTGTAATAATGTAATGTATCTTCTTCCTAGATTTACTAGCATCTCTGCCCCTATAAGATCAGACTCTGTTTTTGAACACCGGACACGTATGGTGCAGATTGACAGTACATGTACACTCCACTGCTCTAGCACACACTTGGGCTCTCTCTCTCTCTCTCTCTCTCTCTCTCTCTCTCTCTCTCTCTCTCTCTCTCTCTCTCTCTCTCTCTCTCTCTCTCTCTCTCTAAGGACAGGCAGTCTGTTATTTAAGAAAATGATTTGCAATTTTCTTCTGTCTGAAAGATATTTTCAGTGGGTCACCTTGTTTCACTTTATTGTAACTCTGTAAATTAGAGTCTTGGTGCCAAACGCAGCACATGAAGAAGTTGAGAGGTGCCCCATCACATACATCACCAGTAATCAAAACAAATGTACTTGTGTCTCTCTACAGCAAAGGGAGATTCGGTTGTTATCTGCTAAGACTGGATCAGCGCGACGACACACAGACAGACTGTCAGCTCCCTCCATCCACCGACCCCTCCTCCTTCAAATCCTTTCAGATCACTCTACACAGCAAGTCTCCCGTTTGGACAGCAGCGTGAGCCCTGTCCCTGGTCCAGAGCCACGGCTTCCTCCCCTCTTCCCACCTGTCAGGTGCTCTTGGTCGTTTTAATGGGGAAGGAGATGGAGAGGAGGGGGCCGTCAGCCAGGCTGCGTATTCAATGTCTGCCTGCCTCTCAGTGCCAAACTTTACGGCTGTCTCACTGCTCCGCTCCACTTCCTCTAAGCCAAGACTCCCAGCAGGTGTCCCCACAGAATGGGGATCTGTCCGTGCCTCCGCGGAGGTCCAGCCTCATCTCTTCTCTTCTGTTGTGAGAGACAGAGAGGTCACACATTTGCGTGCACATTCACACACAGACCGAACTCTTTTACAGCAGTCACAAAAGAGTTTTTTAACATTTATTCAGTCAAAACAACTTTATGTAATCATGGTAATAAGATTCTCATTTTCCGTATTATTTTACCATGTGTGGTGTAAAATAGGAAAGGCAATTTGTTGTGCTTGCGAAGTGTAAATGAGGCTAGCAAGCTTTTGGCAAAATGTGCAGCCGCTCCGCTGCACGAAACCATCAAGAGACTGCAGAATTAAAAAAACAGCAAAGCTTTCGAGAATAACAGGCGCCTGTATATCATCATTAGATGGCATAATTACCACGCTCGCCACAAGTATTAGCCTTAAACGTTAGTGTAACAGTTTAAATTCAGTTTGGCTGATGCCTTGAAGAAAAATAATGAAGTGCTAAACTATTACACTAATGATCACTGCTAGTACTTCAGCCTTAAACATAAACAGATTAGAGTCAATGTTGTTAGTATGCCAGCATTGTCTTGTGTTACAGGAATGTTTTACATAATTGATATGGGATAGCTTATTAAACTTAATATAATGCATGACTTGCTTTTATGACACTTATGGTTTTTTCAAATTACTATATTATATGGAAAATAGTGGCAGGGAAATTAACATAAAGAGAGACATACATTCACACAGGTTTGGTACTACATGATGGCGAGAATAATGAGAGGATTTTCACTTTTAGGACTTTAGATAACTTCACATATCACTTATACTACTAACTCCCAAGTTATTCATAATTTTAATGTATTTTGTATACATTTATTTAATTTAAAAAAATCATATTTATGTTTCTGTAATTCAAAACTAGAAACAAGGTTTCTTAATTCAAAACAATATTATTTTATAGAATTGACACAATACAGAGTCAAATAAGATCAATGCAGTTTCAAATCTTCTATTGTCCTAGACTAGAGATATCAGGAAAATATGTGTTCTAGCTGTTTCTCTTAAATCTCACCTTCTTCCTGCTTGTCCCCGATCATCCTGTGAACAGCGTTTCCAGGGCAACATCCCTGGTGGCCAGCGGATGCAGAGAAGAATGATTGTCCAAAGCAGAGGGGACAGAGGAACCTCTTCAATATCTGGAATGTCAGGCAACCACTGTCTTAATATTTAATCAGTATTTTTATCAGTGCAACACATTTATACATTACACTTTTGAATACTGTATGTTCTACTGCATGTCACATCAGATATATAGTAATTAAAAAAATTGAAATGTGAAAATTCATATCCAAGCAATTTCATCAGACTTTTAGAAATCAGTGCTTTTAGAAACAATGTTTGATTCTTTGGGTTGTGTAAGAGAACAAAATACATAGCTGTGTAATTTAGTGAGTGTCTACAGCCAATCTCTGTGCTATAAATGAAACATTACATGTACTGTAGATTTATGTGTATGCTTACCAGAACTTTAAACGGATATGGTCTTACTGTACCAGATGAGTACCAGTTTTGTATTCTGTACTGAACTGTACATTACTCAAAGGATTTATCTTTATCTTAAATAATTTACATGTAGAATAGTGTATTTAGGGTAAATTTAAGGGTAGAAGAAATTCAGGGGATTTTGATTAGATTTTTGTAACACTTTAGCTGTGTCCCAATTCAAAGGCTGCGACCTTCTAAGGACACGACCTTAAAAGTTGAGCAGTCAGGCCGTTTCTCAATCCTAAGGCTGCATCCTCCGGTGGTCGCATTTGCAGGTTGTATACGTCATCAAGACTTTATATACAATTATGAAGTTGATTATTATTGTTAGTTAAATGTAAATAGTTGTAATATGCTTATGCCTTGCAAATGTAATGCTCAGTTAACTTAAATAAACCAGGCTTGATGACGTATGCAGCCTGCATATGCGACCTCCGAAGGTTGCAGCCTTTGTCTTTGAAGGTGGCAGAGCTCCAAAGTCCGCAAAGAGAACTGAAATTTGCAATTTCACATGCTGCACGCGCCCACACCCCTGTTAGCAGGACACATCGGAGACGTTTCTGAAATAAATATGGAACCTGAAAAATATTCATTTATTTTAGAAAATATGACTCGTTAAAGAGTAACTAAACCCTAAACCAACTTTTTTTAGTTAATGATATGTAAGAATGATGCTTTATTAGTGCTGTTCATTGATTTTAGTAAGTTTTTTGACATTTGGATATAAAGTGTTTCAAAACTACAATATATGGTGTAAAAACGTCTGAGTGCTGCCCTCTTCAGGTTGAACGGTGGCTACTGCAGTTGAATTTTCCTATTGGATGTTGGGTCCAAGAAATGACTCGTGATGTAAGCAGGTTCAAGCTCACCACGCCCTTGTTACGATCTCACCACACACTTAGTTCGTCCCCTCTATCTCCGTTGGGGTCTGCCCACTTTTCTTGCATTTTTCAAATATTGCAGTGGGTGGAGTCAGGCTCTGACCAGGGGTTTAGTTACTCTTTAATGTAGATTAAAATAACCAACAGTATATCAAATTAATCAACCCTATAAATCAACAGTTCTTCAACTCATACGACCAACATGGTCGTCTGCACCTTTGCTCAAATACGACTATAAACAAAATAATATTTAATATTTATACAAAACATAACTTATAATACTCATAGACTGTAAAAAAAGATGGACGACGGGAGTCTCGCGAAGTCGCTTCCCACCATTGTAATGAATTGAAGCCAAAAATGTCATGTTACGTAAAAACGTCAGTTTGGAGCCAAGGCATGCGCAAAAGGAATCGTCCGTGGAGCCAGAGGCGGAGCTGCGGTATCAAACTTCCGCCCAATCGCCCACGCGACCAATCAACCACGCCAATCATAACGTCACGCCTCGTTTCTATTGCATCAAATTACAAGCTAAAATGAAACTTACCACAATAATGAAGACTTGAACATATATCAGCATGATAACAACTACTTGAAAGGACCAAAACCATCTTTCGGAAACTTTTATTGGAAGTGTTAATATTTTTTTTATTTAGAACAGAGTCCCATTCGTTTGAATGGAGAGGGCGGGGTTTATGACTTGTACTGCAGCCAGCCACCAGGGGGCGATCAAAGAGCCAGAGGCTTCACTTTTTAAGGCTTATGAGGCACACCCGATAATACTAAAGCAGAAACTTTTTTCTGCTAAATACACACTTTTATTTAATAAAGGTTTTAATTGATTATTTTAAAATATCCAGGAGTTACTGGCGCGCAATGAATCTTAGGATAGCCTAGGGTGTGAAGGATCCATTTATTCTATCCTTAACAGTGCATAGAAATAAAGACGCAAGGAGGATTTTGAGGCTTCATTTTATGCATTCTTCGAATTGGGATGGCCTCAATAGCCTTACAGGGATAGTTCACCCAAAATAATAATAATAATAATGTCATTAATGACTCGCCCTCATGTCATTCCAAACTCATAAGACCTCCGTTCATCTTCAGAACACAGTTTAAGATGTTTTAGATTTAGTCTGAGAGCTTGTTGACCCTTCATTGAAAATCTATGCACGGTATAGACCCTTTCAGCAGAAACAACATAAACAAGCGGCTGTCGCGGTCTGCACGTAACTTCCGGTAAACTCCGCTAAGAATAAATAACAACAAAGTTCTTTAAACGTAGTTTATTTATATAACAAGCAAAAAAACAACACATAGATTACCTAGGAAACCAAAACATTTGTTATTTTCGACGAGTCATTTGTACAAAAGATCAGTTTAGCAAATAGTCAGAACATTAAAAAACGAAACCGGAAGTAAGGTTCGGATCCAGACGTGTATCACGTGCGTCCGATGAAACCGTCTATACTGTCCATGTCCAGAAAGTATAATAAAAAAGTCATCACAGTAGTCTATGTGACATCAGTGGGTCAGTTAGAATGTGTTGAAGCATCGAAAAAACATTTTGGTCCAAAAATAACAAAAAATGCAACTTTATTCAGCATTGTCTTCTCTTCTCCGTCTGTTGTGAAGCACATGCACAAGACTAAGGTCACGTGACTGCAGTGACGGGGCTGATGTGTTATCTGGTGCGCCCCAGCTGTTTTGTTTTTTTGTTTTTTGTGCGCCCGAGCTTTGTTTATAGTCTGAGGGAGAGCACGCTGTAAGTTTGGAAAAAAACTTTGCAAACATGTTCGAGGATAACACATCATCCTCGTCACTGCAGTTACGTGACTTTAGTCTCGCGCATGTGCTTCACTACAGAACCTGAAGAGAAGACAATGCTAAAAAAAGTCGTTATTTTATTTTTGGACCAAAATTTATTTTCGATGCTACATGGACTACTTTGATGATGTTTTCATTACCTTTCTGGACATTGACAGTATACTGTGCATAGATTTTTAATTAAGGGTCAAGAATCTCTCGGACTAAATATAAAACATCTTGACTTTACTTCTGTGCAGTGACGTATTTGTTGAATAAAACTGGAGGAGACGTGGCTTGTTTTCCACTATTAATGGATTGGATATAGAAAAGTAGGCATTTCCTTCAAAAATAGAACCTGCAGCAAACTGACAGTTGGAGGGGGTGGAGTTAATGGATGCAGCCGCCCAATACATCTAGCTGATATCATCAGAAAAGGATCGCCAAGAGGGGAACATTTTCAGATTTTAGTTTATAAGGGCACATGAATTAAAATAATAATAATGACCCACATTGATTATAACGAACACTGCAATATTTTATTAAAGATAAGAATCGTCTGTTTTGATTTCATTGGGTTCTTTAAAAAGTTCTTTAACACTCCAAATAATGTGAGTTGTATTATTTCACATTTTAATCAACAAGATGCATCTCAGAGAAATAGTGCAGATACAATACATTGTTTACAGGGAAAGAAGCTGTCATTTCAGATGTCTTTGCATATTCTAGTAGGGGCTGGGCATGTGGCTTGCAGCCAATCACGGTTTATGAGAGTGCTTATTGGTCGGGCTGTGAGGGATGTCTGCCTTCCATCGGTAGGGGGTTACTCTCCGCTCCATCCTTCCATTCAGCCCCCACAGTCAGCAAAAGACACGTTAGAGCGCAGGTCCACGGCGAGCAAATCCCGCAGAGCTCAGTGTATGTGCTACAGAAGGAGAGCGAGAGAGAGAGAGAGAGAGAGAGAGAGAGAGAGAGAGAGAGAGAGTGTGTGTGTTTGTGAACCACTGCAGAAGCACTAAATCTGGGGCTGTCACATATGCTGAAGGAGAGAGAGAGGAGCAGTGCATGCATTTATCTAACACCACAGTTATGGGGACTCACCGCTGCTGTACACCGGCGGGTCAAACTCGAAGCAAAGGACAGAAAAGTCAGTCGCCGTATTCACTTTAATCTTCTGTTGGAAGAAGGAGATTGAATTTCTGTCTGTTTGCTCTCAGAAGGTGAAGACTTGGAGTGGATTTTTTCCCCTTGTTCCTTTTCCTTCTCTTCTTTTCAATCAATTCATAGCTGTGCTTTGGGTTCCTCACTCCTCGCACTGTCTTTGCGAGTCTCTTAGATCCTTGCTTTCCTTCCGAACATCTTCTCTGCATGCATTTCCACTGCTCTGCAGGTGAACACACTCATGGTGGATGCCAAGGGAAGGAACATGAAATGTTTGACGTTCTTGTTAATGCTTCCAGAATCAGTTAAGAGCAAGTCCAAAGGCTCCAAAAAGGGGAGTCCCAGCAGCTCTTCTAAGCTGCCACCAGTTTGCTATGAGATCATCACCTTAAAAACCAAGAAGAAGAAGAAGATGGCAGCGGAGATCTTCCCCACCAAGAAGCCGGCATCGACCACCACCGTTCAGCAGTATCAGCAGCAGAACTTGAATAACAACAACACCATCCAGTGCTGCAATTGGCAGGGTCTCTACTCCACCATCAGAGAGAGGTATGTAAACTTTTGATCTACTCAAAACTTCACTCGGTTGCAAACATGAATTACAGTGCATAGAAGATTTATACGCTTGTACCAGTTTGTTTGCAATGGTCTATCAATTGATCTACTGGAACGTTGCATATCTATTAAAGAAACTGTTACTACTCTTGATTTCTTATAGTGGTATTTAGTAGATTTAGGTGTTTAAGTTACAGAGATAATGTGATTACATAAAGTTTTAAAATGGTAATTCTGCATTTCGTGAGATATTGTGTCCCAACGGAATTGAAAGGAAAGGTTTTTTTGCATCCACACTTCTGCTTTCTGTCAAATGACAAGATTGTCGTCTGTGGAAAGCCCCATGCCGGCCAAAACAAATGTGAGCTTTCAGACCTGGCTTTGTAGTCACTCTGGAACATTGTTTTTTGTTAACCTATTGCTTCTATGTGGCCCAATAATACATGAGGAAAATGTCATTGTGGACATTGTTTGTCAGGGTTCAGGGATTGTCCTTTTTGCCTCAAATAATGCTGTTTAACTATTTAATACGTGAATGGTTGAATACCATTTTGACTTTTATCTGAAGCAACTTACAGTACATTCAAGCCATTTTACCTTTTTAAATCAGTATGTGCGTTCCCTCAGAATCGATCCAATAACCTTTGCGCTGCTAACGCATAACTGAGTCACATGACCAGGCTTATCTATCGAGCACAGGAAGGCACTATTTTTGATAGTTGCTCTTGATTTTAATTTATGTGCCCCTTGTGCTGCAGTTCCAAATAGGAGGTCTGGAGATATATGGAGCTCTTGTATAAAATCAATAGTGATATGCTGTGTGTTTCAACTTAAAGTGATCTCATTGCCCATATTTTTCCTTGCAGAAACTCTGTGATGTTCAACAATGAACTGATGGCTGATGTTCATTTTGTTGTGGGTCAGTCTGGAGAAACGGAGAGGCTGCCGGGACACAAGGTGAGTCCTCCTGACCTGCAGCAGACAGACACTGCAGCACTAGCAGGATTTAGAGTTTGTGATGTGCTTCACTGCTGGTGTTAATGGTATTTGAGTTCGTTCTGTTGTATTTTGGCTGGCCAGCCCTGACTCTTTTAAGACGGTTTTTAATTATCAGTGTAAATCAGGGGAAGAGTGCCTGGTTTCGGTCCAGACTCATTTTTATGCTGGGTTTGTGCTCCGTGTAATTAAGCAGAGCTTGTGATAAACTTCAATACAAAACAATGCAAATTAAATTTAGTTGTTTTTTAACTTTAATGAATTTAAGACAAAGTGAAGTTATTTTCAGAATAAATTGCTTATAAAGTCTTTGATTCATGGTGTCTGTTAATGTGGAAATAAACGTAAAACTGCCCAGAGGGAAATTTAATTGCTCAGATGTTGCTCAGGAAATCCAATAGGAGTTCTAATTTGAGGTCTAAATATAAACTTGAAATGTGAGTATGGAGCTATACAATTAATGTAAATTGTATAGGTAAAAATCTGGATGTGGGTAAAGCGTTAAAAAGAGTTAACACTGAAATCTGAAATAATATTGACTTTTGATTGCAAAATTGGCAAATCTGAGCTCAGTTTGTGACATTCTTAAGACAACATGATATCACAGAAAGTCGTATTATAGTCCTAAAGTTTGATTAATTTATTCGTGTACATGGCACGAAATTCAGCTTTTTTGTCTTTGTTGTGTCGTTCTATAAATATTTTCTATAAATATTTTTTCGTGCATGTGGCACGGCTTTTATTTTGTGTCATTATTTGGGGTTGGTGTTATATTTGGGGTTTGGGTTAGGATGTACTTTTATGTAATGGTTTCTAGATGTTTTTCTTCCGCTTTTAAAACTATTTTCGCCTGGATTTGGGATTGGGGTTAGGATGTCTAAAAATGTAACAGAAAGTGATTCTAACCCCAACCCCAAGCAACAATGGTAAGAAAATATGAAAAAACAATGAGAAAACAATACATAAAATCAAACGAAAAAGAAAGTTGTGCAACGGACACTAAAAACTTTGTATCAGTGACAGGACAAGGACATTCGTGCTCAAGGCACATAAAAAAGCTGAATTTTGTGCCATGGACACAAATAAATGTATCAAATTTTTCGTGACTATAACACAACTTTCCGTGAGATCAGTCTGTCTTAAGATCTCAAGTCACCATGAAACGGAAGTGGAGATTGCCTTATTTACCCCGTGGACACGTATATCCGAGTAAAACAGCTTCTGAAATTAAATAAGGCAGGGCTGGATTTGAATTACCATCGAGATCTGATTGGATCGTTTGAAGTTGGGTCATGTTGCTAATTGCTACACCCGCCATGAATTTTTAAAAATAATGAAGCTCACAGATAAGTCATATGTAAAAAATACCACAATATTCCAAAATAAATGACAGTTTTTCATTTTATTTTCATGGCGCCTTTAAACTCTATATGAGACATTTGTGAAATTTCAGTGTCTTATTTTCAGGAGAAATATCTAACATGCAGGTGATGTATGCAAAGTTTTTTTATCTCATTAGGAAAAGTAACTAAAATATAAAGAGATCTCCTCTGGGATTTTTCTTTTTTATGGAAGGTTCTCCCGTCTTTGTAAATGTTAGTTGTCTTAGTAAATGTGAACAACATAATTTTAATGTGATCAAAGTTTGGAATATACAGTTTATCATTATCAGCTGTTGCAATGGAGAGATAACAGTCTTACTGAGTAAATACATAGTTTTAAAAAACAAAACAATAGTGGGTACATAATAACAGAAATAATAATATTTTTTCATATCAGAGATGTAAGTAGTTATTCTGTTAGTTAGTTTATTAGCTAATATATATTTACTCTATCACTTTCACTGGTTTAACAAATGTGCCATATATATTTTGAAACTGTATCCAACGCAGTGTTATAGTCAAGACCACCTAAACAGAAACCAAGACAAGACCAAGACTTTAAGGGGCAGAAACCAATACAAGACTGATACCTAAGGAAGTTGAGACCGAGAAAAAAAATGGATGAAATTACATCTTGGATTTTGTGGGCCTTTGTATTAATTTGTTGAAAGATTTTTTGGATAATCCCCCATTCATCTTTTACCGGAAACAGTAACAGGTCAATGATTGCTTTTAAAGCCAGATGTTTTATATCCAGTCACATTAATGATGTGATGATGTGTTAATTATGTTACCACGTAAATCAGACAATGCACTTGCAATGTAGCATAATTCCCAAAGTTGTGATCTAGACCGGTCTTAAAATAAAATCCAGAGACCACTAAGTCTGAGATCAAGACAAGACCAAGACCAAAGACTTTCGATTTTAAGACAAGACCTTTAAAAAATAGTCTTGAGACGGGTCTTGAGTACTACAACACTAATCCAAAGAACCCTTGCTTCCTGTACATCTCATGAAAATGTAAAATGGACAAATCACATCACCCTGTTAAACCTTTTTAAGGACCTTTTAAGGTCTCTGTTGAGGGTAATCTGTGGAGGACTGTGGTTGGGAAGTCTATTTAAATCTATTATAATTCTGGTTTACATCTTTGCTCATTTATCTGACCTCCACTTAACGAGTAAAACCTTTCTTTACTCTTCCACTCATATCTCAATGTGTTTACAAGCTCTCTTCAGTTGCTTTATTTCTAATATTAATTGTTGCTCTTGGATCTGTATTATTAAATGTGGCATTATTGTTTGGCCTCAGGCCAGTTTTGACTCCACCAAAACCCCATCGAAACCCATTGTTTTGTGTTTTACTCTTATATTTTATTGAAACAGTCAGGGCTGATTTATCCTTTAAAGAATTCTGGCACGACACATCTTTTATCCATTTAGGAGGGCAGAATGAAAAGCTATGATTGGCTGATATGTAATGCGTTATAAAGCCCATTTAGGCAAGGGCGTTGTATTTCTTTCTTGCATGGCCACAGCCAATATTGCAATGAGCCATGAAGAGTTATTACCGAGACCTTTTTATGATGTCCATTTGGCCGGGGTTCAATTATGCATTATCATTTTATATGGGAAGACTGTGTTTGCTTCTAGCAAAGTCTCGCTTGCATTTGAGTGCAAAATTACCCTCAGCATTTTTTGAGGGTCCTCTTAGTAACAACATCTTTTTTATGGGCTTTCCACATGAGAGACATCGAAAGGGTGAAAAACACAACTTTACTGACGCAGCATTAAAAAAGCCTGTGTGATAAAGATGAGCATGTGTGAGATTATACAGTGAATTGTGCTCATGTTATATAATGCCTCTGCATCACTGTGTTGGCCTCTGATTTCATCATTAGCTACAGTACATTCACCCATTAGCATCAGACGGATAACTTTTAACTTCAGCAGCCACTTCCACACCGGTGTCAAACACTCTTTGCTTGGGCAGGAAAACCAATTGCCGTTTACATGAGTAGCACAGGTTTTGTAAGCCCAGAGGGAAATTACAACCATAATTAAACATTGCTCTTTGTTGGTGAAATTTCATGTTTACTTTCCACTCAAATGACTCTGGGGAGCTGAAATTTTAAAGAGGCAAGCGTTACCTATACCATGCATCAATTCAGAAGTTGTAATAAATGAAACAGGGTTTATAATAGATATTGTTTTGTCTTTAAAACTAAACAGGATTGGCGAACACTGATGTATACTAATATTTTTCTCAACAGTATGTCCTCGCTGTGGGAAGTTCTGTTTTTCACGCCATGTTCTACGGTGAACTAGCAGAAGACAGCGATGAAATCCGTATTCCTGATGTGGAACCTCCAGCCTTTCTGGCCATGTTAAAGTAAGACTCTTATATAATAATACCTTAATGCGTCAGGTCTACACTGCCTGACCCTTTCATCATCTACACTTCAAAACCATTATTAACTTCATGTACTGAAAATGTAGCTATAATTGTTGTCAATTAAGCACAGGAGTAAGAAAATCGTTCTCCCTGATCTAGGTACCATCTCTTTGGACTTCATCCAGAAGGGTTAATTGACTACCCTGACATGTAATTTCCTTACAGCCAACAGTTCAAGACCATTAAAGGCGATGTGGTCTTTGGAAGAATTTAAAGTTTGAGTTCTGAGGGAAACCATCTGAGCAGTTAGGTTTATTTAAATGGATAGAAACTATAAATAGCTTTTTTTAACTAAAAGTAATTTCGAATGAAGAAATCAGTTCAGGTACCACTGTAAAAAAATCTAAATGCTAAAAAGCTTTTTGGAAGGACTATGTGGGTCATGAAAATCTTTGTGCAGTGCTGGATGTAAGCATTTATATATTTCCAGAAAGACTTGCTATGTATTTTACAATCAGATGTTTAATCCCTGACTGCAAGTGGCACTATGCTTAAATGTTAAATACAACTTAAGCTTAAACAGAGAGAAAATGAATAATGAAGTAAAATTAGCTTGTCCTCCACTACAAAGGCTCGGGCCATGACAGGGGTATCTTGTAGATCTGAGTTCATGCTTTTCAATTCACGTCTCTTGAGAGACATTCTGTGTTCTCCTCTGTCTTTCTCTTTCTTCTCTCTCTCTCTCTCTCTCTCTTTCTCTCTTTCTCTCAAGAGAGTTTTATCATCCCCTCATCCCCTGTTTTCTTGTAAATTAGCATGTATTAGGCTCTTATGCTTAGGTTCAGTCATTTCACTTTGATGCAGTGGCAGCTGGTGACATCTTTTTTTGAGGGCGCTCAATGCGAAGTTCGTCACAACATGTATGTAGCCCGTCATGTGTGTGGTTCCTTTTTTTAAAATATGTGTTCTGCACTTTGAGTGATCCTGTGTGCATCACGTGTCTTGTCAAAATAAGTGCCTGCTGCAGATGCGTCTAAAGGGTTTATGATAAAAGAGACGCTCGCATTTTCCAGATACTCGCATAATCTCTTGAGTAATCAGAGTTTACTGTTAAGGGAGTGTCTTGCGTGTATTTTGTGAACGTGAGCGTCTCTTTTATCATAAATGGTTTTGACGCGTGTTCAGCAGGCACTAATTTTGACAAAACACGTGATGCACATGGTTTACATGAGGAGACAAACACATATTTTGAAAACGATAGCAATACACATGACACTCCTAACACTTATTTTGAATTAGAGCCTCGCGGATGAGCAGTCACGAGCCGCCACTGCTTTGTTGACAATGAAAAGGTTATTAATTATCATTAAATAAAAGGCTTTATTTTCACAAATGTCACTTAAGTCATTTCATTTGTTTTGCTGCAAAACGCTTTAAGTGCAAGCAAGCGTTTTGGCAAAAACCAAAAACAAAACATCCACAGTTGCAAAATCACTAAAGGTGCAACTAGAAACATTGCAAATGATGAAAGTCAGAATTTAAAAAGTAAAAATGAAGAAAATGAACCACACATCAAGTCCTGTGATCCATTTCACCGTTTTCATGTCCAAGTTCTCACAAGGGAGGGACACAAATTTGAATTTGATCGGCAATAACTTCACATTCGTCTTCTGTGCACAGTGAGAAATTTGCTAAAATAATTGACGTTGCGTTTAACAGAGTCTATCAACAAAGCTGCATTTTTGAATGGCCTGAGGCCGGGATTAAGCATATTTGAAGCTAAATTGTTTGATGACCATATAGTACATGCCGAGAGTACTTGGTTAATATCATTATCTCATTTTTGACGGAGGTTGCATTTAGTGGCTTTGTATCTGAGCTCTTCATATGTTTTCATGACTTATTGATCACATCATTTTTAACAGTGTTTATGCTGTTTTATAGAGTATTAGTGGTTTGTTTCAGTCCAAAATGTATTATAGGAATGATTTTATTAGACTTGCTAATAGCATGATCAATTCAGCTTAACATCTGTCCCGAGGACACAATTCAAAGTGCCTGCCAAATAATTTATATTCTGCTAGTTATATTATGGCTATTCTTATATTTTCTGAATAGCGTCTTTGTCATTTCAAAATACAGTATTTCCATCCAATTGTTGTAGTCTAGAGACCTGGCAATGCTTTTCCTTTGTCTTGTGTGGACCATAAACTCCCAGCAAAATGCACGGGAGCTCATGCTGATAGCACATCATAAAAATAAGTTTCTGGCTGTGCTAGTAATAGCAGGTTACAATGCCTTCTAACGTACTTCATACTTTTTAAATTACTACCGTCGATTGCACACTGCGCAGTTAACACTGAATATTTGTGTTTTTCAGGTACATCTACTGTGATGAAATTGACTTGAGTGCCGACACTGTGCTGGCTACATTATACGCAGCCAAGAAGTACATAGTACCTCACCTGGCTCGGGCCTGCGTCAACTTTTTGGAAACGAGCCTTAGCGCTAAGAACGCCTGCATTCTTTTATCTCAAAGCTGTCTGTTCGAAGAGCCAGACCTAACGCAACGCTGCTGGGAAGTTATTGACGCTCAGGCAGAGCTGGCGCTTAAATCCGACGGCTTTTGTGACATTGACGTTCAAACCCTGGAGAGCATCCTTGGTCGAGAGACTCTAAACGCGAAGGAGATTGTTGTGTTTGAAGCAGCGCTGAGCTGGGCGGAGGCTGAATGTCAGAGAAAGGAGTTGAATTTAACTATTGACAATAAACGCAAAGTTCTGGGTCAGGCCGTCTACCTGATCCGTATCCCTACCATGGGTCTCGATGATTTCGCTAACAGTGCCGCCCAGTCTGGAGTTTTAACGCTTAATGAAACCAATGACATTTTCTTATGGTATACGGCGGCCAAGAAGCCCGAGCTGCAGTTCGCCAGCCAACCTCGTAAAGGACTGACACCGCAGAAGTGCCATCGCTTTCAGTCTTGCGCCTACCGCAGCAACCAATGGCGCTACCGTGGACGATGTGACAGCATTCAGTTCGCCGTCGATAAACGGGTGTTTATCGCCGGTTTTGGCCTTTATGGCTCGAGCTGCGGGTCTGCCGAGTACACGGCCAAGATTGAGCTGAAACGACAAGGTGTCGTCCTGGGAACCAACCTCAGCAAGTACTTTTCGGATGGTTCAAGCAACACTTTCCCCGTTTGGTTCGATTACCCGGTTCAGATCGAACCTGACACTTTCTACACGGCCAGTGTGGTTCTTGATGGAAATGAGTTGAGTTATTTTGGTCAGGAGGGCATGACAGAAGTTCAGTGTGGAAAGGTCACCTTTCAGTTTCAGTGTTCTTCAGACAGTACCAATGGCACAGGTGTGCAGGGCGGACAGATTCCAGAACTCATCTTCTATGCCTAGCAACAGTAACTTGTTGGGGTGAATTTGGAATAGCTTTACATTGCGTACAATATCTTTTTCTATTACATTGCAAAATCTTTCTCCGTGGTCTGAGCTCAACCAAACTGACCCACAGACTTCTGTTTTGAGCTCTAACTCTTGTTGAGGTCCTTCTGTATTTCGCTGTATTTCCTCCATGTCCTAATGTGAATTAAATATTTCATTTTAAGCTCTAAATAAGGCTGCACCTGTTTACGAATGAAAATCGTATTTCGGTTGATGTTTGCCAGGTCTGACTCCAAATCTAATATGTGAGGTGGCCAACAAGACAACAATTGAGGAGCTCAGGTGCAAAGCATCCGAACGCCACCACATCAAAAGTGCGATAATGATATTAACTGAATGCTCTCGGCACGTATTATACATTTATCAAATACTTTAACTTCAAATCTGCTAAATTCCATCCTCAGATTCAGAAATTCTGGTTTGTTAGCAGAAGAGTCTGATAAAAATGTCAGACGCACTTACCGTGGGTTCACACCTGCCGCGTTTGAGGCATCAAAATCTTGTCTACTGCGTATAGTTTGCCGCTTGAACATTTGAATCGAATGACGCGATATGGGCGGCGTGTTGGCCGCAAAAACGTGTCTTCACCCAAGTTGAAAATATTCAACTCAAGCGGAAAATTTGCATGACACAAAGTTAAATCCCACGAGTAATCTAGAGCGAGTAACCCGATGACCCGCATTTGGTGTGTACATAGCATAAGTTTACTCTCTTCATTCGCGCGTGAAATTCTAGTGATCGAGACTTTCAGGCGGAAATGTGAGGGTTGAGGAACAGATGAACCCAAATGCAACGATGTCGGGGAAAAACAGAAAACACTTTATTTATAAACAGAAACCCACAAGGGGGTAAACAACATGAAACATGAACTAGACGAATAACACTACAACTATGACTTGGTATCTTGACTAGCAAGGTAACATGAACACGTGGAACAGAACACAATGAACCTGCACAGAACTAAAGATACACTGACATTAAATAGAAGAAACCAAACAAGATAACGAGCGGGAACAGGTGATGGGAGAAAACCAATGATTACTAATAAGCAGGAGAACGAGGGGGCGGGGTCACAAGATAAGACACCGGAGGAACATGCCACACAAAAACAAGGCATGAACCTCCAGATAAGGCCTGGGACTACCAGAACTCTGCCACCATGACAAAATACAAATATAACATAAGACTTCAAGGCAAAGTCCTGACAGGAAATTTGCGTCATGGGATGTGCTTCTGCGACTTGGTTAACGTGGCGCGGTTTTCCGCCAAAGTTCACAATTTTCAAACTAGACACGCGAATAAGGCGGAATCACATCTACCCTGCCGCACTAAACGCCTCATTCGCGCCGCGAGACCACCAGGCGCTCGTCAACGCGTCTTCACATTGACTTAACATTGAAATCACTCACCCTTAACGACTCTACCGCGGCTGGTCTGAAATTAGAGGTTTTTGCATCTGAGCTCTTTAATTGTATGGTGGGGTTGGTTGGGCCAAGCGTGTGATGACCACATCCACCTTGTCCACTTCTGGAGCTGAGCCTTGCAGTTGCCTTTTATCTTATTAACATCATAAGGACAACAATAATGGGCACTGGATTGTGTGTTATATGTACAGTATATATTTAAATGTGAATTAAATTATATGATATATAGATATACTATATTATCGCTCCATGGCTATATCTGCTGTTTACAATGACTATGCCATGTTAGTGAACGCTTGCACATGTATATTGTAGCAATAGTGAACAAACTCATCATTTGTCAATATCAGTCTAATACCACTATTACATTTCAAGGCAATCAAAATACTAACACCAAAGTTCCATTCAACAACCCTGAATCACAGAAACTACCTTGTGAGTAATAGGCAATTGCCAAGCACAGACCATCATAGACATTTTACAGATCTTTAGCTTTAGAAACGTTAGCTTCTTTGCATCAATCATATTGACGAATCTTAACTTTTGATCATAAACATATTAGTGTGTTTGCACTGGCAAGTCTTTGACTTTGAAATGGCATCATATGTACAGTGAACTGCCTCATGTTGTATTATATTATTTAGAATGAGGATAATATTTATCTTATAATAAAATGTTTCTGTTCTCTAATGAGTTTAATGAAATGTGGCATATTTGTTTAAAACGTTCTCTTTCACGTCGGCTTTATAAAGTGCACAAAAGATCAAATACATCCTTTAATTTAGCTGAAATAACAGGTTATATATTCATAAGTATACCGTATATCATTTACACCTCTGTAAGTGTTGTGTTCATGGATAATTAGCAGAATAATTAGCTGTCAGCCAACAAACCTTTTTCACGCTACTAAATGGGATGTTGTCAACTAACATTATATCACGTAAAGACAAGTTATAATGCATTTCATTTTGTCTGGTTTAAGCTGTAATTACCAGCATTGAAGGTGTTTTGATGAAACAGTAATTTTATTCCCTGCAGACATATTAGCGACAATTAGCAGTGAGCTGAAGATAAATAATTCCTACTTAAATTAGTTAAAAAATGACAAATTCATTTTTTTTTCGCAGACATAATCTTCTTTATTTATCATTTTTTAGATGCACAACAGAATATTAATCATGTGTATAAAGTCTGTTAGCTCCGTACTGGCGTATTACAGAAACCAAACCATCAAATGAATTACAATGTTAGCTCCCACTGCAAATGATATGCTTTTTAAAATATATTAAATACCAACACAATCTTATGGCAATTCGCACGTCATTTTAAAGGTGGCCTATTTGTATTAATTCGCAACCACATTCGTACATTTTTGTACGATGTAAGGTTTGGTCACACACTACACTTTTCCTTTACTTCAATTGATATGTGAATGCAAGAGACCGAAAAACGCAATTTCGAGCGAAGATATTTTTCAAAGTTCAAGTCTGGTGAACTCTGACCTGCGAATATGTGTCATGTGGAGATATGTGACCAGTAGAAAACCAGTCATGGTGTGACCTCTCTCTCTACTGAAAATCAAAAATTAACTTATATTGAAAAAGCACTTCCCACCCATATTCGCAGGAAGCCCAAAAATATTCAACCCAATCTCATGGCAATATATACGTTATAGTCACAAAATATTTGATTAATTTATTTGTGTTATTGACACGATTTTCCACTGTTTTTTGTGCTATTGAGCACAAATGTCTTTTTTATTTCACCATTTCTATAAATAGTTTTTTGTGTCTGTGGCACGACTTTCTTTATCGTGTCATTTTATATATTTTTTTCTCATTGTTTTTCTTATTTTTCAATCATTGTCGCTTGGGGTTAGATTTTTATTTAATTTTTTTCTAAACCCCCACAAGTTCTTTTCCTAACCCCAACTCCCTTTCCTAACACCCTAACCTTATCCCAATTTTTGAGAGTTTTTAACACCCCACCTATTTATCCCCTAAACCCAACTTCAAGGATCTGTTGGTCTCTCAAACCCCAAAGAACATTAATTATCTTTTCCTTTATTTAAAATTTGTATTTCTTTTGCCCCATAGGTGTCATTTACACTGGGGACGCTGGGGACATGTCCCCACCACTTTTTGAAATGGCTGATTTTGTCCCCACCACTTTTTGAAAGCATTTGGTTAAAATGTTCTGAAAAATCAAGCAATACCTGTGCAACTTTCACTGCTTTTTTTTCTTGCTTTCAGTAGAAATATCTAAAAATTCTTAAATTAAGATGTTTTTTCTTGAAGAGCAAAATGACCTAAGAAAATAAGACTGTATTTAGACAAAAAAAATGTATAATTTAAGTAAATTTGTGATTAAAACAAGCAAAAATGTCTGCCAATGGGGTGAGAATTTTTTTTACTTTTTATAAGATTTCTTTTTTCTTAAACACTTAATTTAAGCAAAAACTTCTCACTCCATTGGCAGATGAATTTTGCTTGTTTTAACTAGACTTATTTTCTTACTTCATTTTGCTCATCAAGAAAATATATCTTGATTTAAGAATTTTTAGATATTTCTACTGAAAACAAGACAAAAATAATGAGTAAGAAAGTCATTTTTTGCAGTGTACACTGCAAAAAAATTTTTTCAAGAAAAAAAAATCTTAGTACTTTTGTCTTGCTTTCAGTAAAAATATCTAAAACATTCTTAAATTAAAATAAATTAAGTCGTTTTTAGACCAAAAATATCAAATTTAAGTGATCTTGAGCATAAAACAAGCAAAAAAATCTGAAAATCTGAATTTTTCTTGAATTTAGTTTTAAAGATTTTTACCCCATTGGAAGATATTTTTTTCTTTTTTTATGCACAAAATCACTTAAATTTGATATTTTTGGTCTAAAAACTAGACTTATTTTATTGGGTAATTTTGCTCCTGAAGACAAAGCATTTTAATTTAAGATATTTTTTGATATTTCTACTGAAAACAAGACAAAAATACTAAGAAATGTAATGTTTTTTCATCTGATCTTTTGTCCCCACCACTTCTCAACACAAACTGACGCCCCTGTTTTGCCCTATCCCTTTCCCCCCACCCCTTTCTTTTCAAAACCAATTTACGACAGTTCAAAAAATGCTCCCTATTTTAATTCTGACTTTGTTCCTAATTTTTTACTTTGCCCGTCCTGTATCTGTCTGTTCCTTTAAACCAGTGTTGAAGGTTATAGAGATTTTTTTATTATGATTGTGGGTTGATTTTTCATTTTTTTGTACATTTTATTTCCCTCTTCTTATCCCAAATATGAGGTTTTAAAGTGTACCTGTGCCTGACGAGGCGTTCAGTTCCCCTAACTCCAACCCCAAGCGAGAATAGTTTTAAAAAGGGAAGAAAAACATGTAGAAACCAATAAATAAAATTATGTCCTATCCCAAACCCCAAATATAACCCTAAGCGACAATGATTGAAAAATAGGAAAAAACTATGAGAGAAAAAAATGACACGATAAAAAAAGTTGTGCCACAGACACAAAAGACTGTTTATAGAAATACTGTATGTGCTCAATGGCACGAACAGTGAAAAATTGCGTCAATAATACAAATCAATTAATTAAATATTTGTGACTATAACACAACTTGCCGTAAGATAGAGTAGAAATATTTGCATGCTCAAAGTCTAGTCTGACCGCCACCTTACTTTCACCTCGGCCACATTGTGGTTTAGGCTGGAATTTCATTATTGTTTTTTTCTAATAATCATACGTTGTATAGCTCACTTTATACAAATTCATACGAATTAGCCAAGTCGTAAAATACGTACAAATCCCTGTGACATCAGGCTGAAAATACAAGCAAATCAATGCTTCTGAATTTTGATGTATTTGCTGACTTTTTTTGTAAAATTATCCATCACATGAGCTACTTTAATCTTTGTGCACTACTATACAGAGGTCATTGATGGAGCTTACTGTGAATGTGTATAATGCATTTGTTTGTGTGTTACAGTGCAGAGAGACTTATGAATGTGTATGGTAGTTGAACATGGAAATAAACACGCAGTTCTGTTCTGACCAATCGTGAGTGGCTTTTTTAGTGTAAGAAATAAACATATTTACACATTTGGTTGGTGCTTTTATCCAAATGTTTCATCTTAGAAACAAACTTACCCTACGCACATATTGTGGTTTTGTCTACAGTATAAAGAGTAAAGTTTAATAGAAAGACTTTTCCCAGAACATAAAGATGTGTATTTAGAAGCATCTTGTCAAAGCCTACATTTACCCCCCACCACCAGAGATCAATATTGTGTTCGTAGATTTTTGGTAAGAACTCTCAGAAGGACAGTAAGCAGCCTCGGTGAAGTGAGAAAATAGAGCGGGTAATTTTGTGTGCTTTGGTTGTAGGCTACATGGAATTTTGCTTACCTCTGAATAGATTCCTAGATGTGTTCAGGGTTGCTAAACGACCTGGTATAAGCAGATCAATAGCCTGTCATGTCAATCAGCAGGCTTTCATCTAAAATCGGTCTCAAGATCTCATTCTCGGTGGTAACTTTGGCAGGCTTGGTTATAAAAGTGTTTAAGTGCTAAGGGCTAAACCAAGCTTGGGTCTGAATATAAAATGTGAGTTTGGGCAGTTCATAGAGAAATGCGTTCTTACAATTGATATTTTCAGCATGCCTCTTGCACATTATGAAAACATACACTCTTAATAAAGTGCTACAGAGTGTGCTTAACTGGTAGCATTGCAATAGCAGAACAAAGATCATGGGTTCGATTACTAGGAATCACACATACTAAACAAATGGGTGATTCTTGTGAAATTAGACTTATTAGGTGTCATGAAACATTTTGATAAAAAAAGTAAATGCAAAGTAAGAGTATCAAAATAAAAAGCATACAGTTACAAACATCTCTTCATGTACTATTTTGCACATGATTTCAAATGACATCATACAAACCAACTTTTTTGTTTTTTCCACATTTACTGGAAAAATTTTCATTACCGCAACGTGTCCATGACTGGATTTGGGTTCTTTGACATGGAAATATTTATAATTTAAAAAACCTAAAAAAATAAAAGTTTCAGTGCATGTTATACTATAAACATTTACAGTAAAGAAACATGTAGTATTTGGTGATCGTTGGTAAATGTAGAGACAATAATAAGGAATATAAATGTGTCCAAGATCAATTTTCTCATCCTCCGCAACAATTTTAAATCATTGTTTGAGCCCTCAAGGAACTAACATTTTCAGAAAATAATTGGAAGGGACATAATTGACTGTGACACTCAAGATGGCTACCAGGTAAGCAGTTCTTATTTTTCTCTCCAGATAAAATTTTGTTTGTCATAGTACCTAGACAACTTTTCATGTTACGGTAATGATAATTTTTGATAACGATCATCTAAAACATGTAAATAATTCTATAGGAAATATTTTTGAAATCCTCTAAAAATAATGGTTATAGTAAATTCAGACCGTAATCTTATATCCTGTTTTCCTTGGGTCCCCCATATATATATTGTATATATATATTAGGGATGTGCATCGAAGCATCGCGTTCCCATTGAAAAGACCTGTCTAAAAATCGATTCTGAATCGTAAGGCTCCGATTCAGTGTTTCATGCACAGCTTGTGCGTGTACTACGGCTCCGTGATCAGTTGGAAGTCCTTATCAATCTAAAATCACTATGAGTTTGACTCGTTTATAACGAGTATTTAAAAAAGCAACACTCGTCAAACACAATCATTCAAAATATTTTTATTATCATGAAAATACCTGAAACAATCTGAAGAACAGGGATATAAATATTCCAGTAGACATTTCATGGGGTGCGTTCCACTCCAGTTTTAGACACGCACTCGCGAACTTCCCTAAACACTTCCCCTCGGGGGAATCCCTGTCGCCATTTTGAAGTGCGTTCCACTTTGTCAAGTGAACGATGGAAGTTTGTATGGACAGACCCTCGCTCCCTCGATTTTGACAGAGGGAGCGAGTCTACTTCATATGTACACTTCAGGCAGCTCCATATCCCACAATGCATCACGATTGTGACGTCACTTCAGCAACTTGCCCTTTGCACATGGAGGGGTGGTCTCCACTTTCCATGTGATCAAGGGCTTAGGGGCGATCCATTTGAACCTACTTCAAGTGTTTCAGCAGTAGTGGGCACTCGTACAACGTAAGCAATGACGTACATCCGAGTGAACGAGACTGAGGGAAGTTAGCGAGGGAAGTTCATAAAAAAACTAACTGGAACGCAGGGTTGGAATAGTGTTTGTAATGATGGAGTTTCTGCACGAAAGCGCTCCCTGGCTTTTGAATGTGGTGGCATTTCACCGTAATTCATTCAAATTCATTCATTGAGAAAACGCGCATTTGCCCGATTAATTGTCACAACCCTAATATTTATATATATATATATATATATATATATATATATATATATATATATATATATAAATCTTGCCATTGTAAGCATACAATAAAAATAAAACTTAACAAAATATTTTTATATAACATTGCTAGTGGAACATTTTGTGCATCTTTATTGACATTGAAGCAAATTTGGCCCCCTCTAATTTAAATGCTTTTATTAAAAAATGCATTGCATTGACTCAATTTAGACTAGATAGTTTGATCTTTAACTTTATATTCATTAAGCATCTTAAAAAAATAACACAGTCTCACCCCATTTCGTCAATATTTGACGACACTTGACCATTCGTCATATGTTGACGTGAAGGGTATACCTTTCGCGTCATTTTTTGACGAACTGGGGACTTCAATACTATTACGTCCGTTGCATTCTCTTTCCTATTTTATTACCATTTGCGCGTCGGTTTAGGGTTAGATTACACAAAATTAAACAGTGTACGCGAAATTAAACAGTGTACGCGAAATTAAACAGTTGTCACCTGGCGTTGGGGTTAGAAACAGTTGTCACCTGGCGTTGGGGTTAGAGTTAGGTTTGGGTAGGGATGTCATTATGTAAATCTAACCCTAAACCGACGCGCAAATGGTAATAAAATAGGAAAGAGAATGCAACGGACGTAATAGTATTGAAGTCCCCAGTTCGTCAAAAAATTACGCGAAAGGTATACCCTTCACGTCAACATATGACGAATGGTCAAGTGTCGTCAAATATTGACGAAATGGGGTGAGACTGGGTTGTAAAAAAATTATCACATGGCTTCTCTGAACAGCATTTTCTGATTTTGATCCAACTTGACAATGTATTTGGACTTAAATTAGTGTACATTTATTTGATCCAATAGAAGTGTTAATATCTATGACAGCAGTTTCTTTTTCACTACAGACTGCTTTCCTTTGAGGAATCCCTGGCAAGCGCACACTGGACTGTATTTTGTCAGTACAAAGTCTAGCAGTCCTGCAAAAGCAATACTGTGTGGATTGACCTTTACAATACATAATGTAGACACAGTTAAAACCTCTTGAGCATCCGCTTCAAGCAACTCAGATATTTTTTAAATCCCGGACAACATGCTAAAGGTGCCCTTTATAAAATCCTTCTCTATAACATAGTACCAATTTTACACCGTTTTCGTTCAAGTACATTCCAGGCACTCTTATACAAGAGTGTAGCTAACAATGATGCGACTATGCAACTGTTGCCATTTCTATGCCACTCCAACACACAACCTATGAATTTCTCTTGAGATGTGAAGTATCACAGAAAAGGTGACCTTGCTTCAATACGATGATTCATCTGAAGGTGGCGGATGCTTTTTTTGCTTAGATGTGGCCACTTTTCCTTGCAGTAAGTGAGTAGTGTATGTAAATAAGTACTTTTCTATTCAGGAGTGCAGGTGAGACCTGACAGATATTATTTTGGGATAAATTTAGAATCTGGTATTCTTTCCCTTCTTGTTAGTGCCGGTAAAAGACCAAACTAAAGGGCAAATCTCTTGCAACACCGTAGGTGCTGACAAGATAAATGTTTCATGTACTCAATTACAAGAACATACACTTGTTAGTACACATGCAGTGATAGAAAAACATTTTTCTTTTACAGCCAGTTTTGGACACATGCCAAAAACAGACATGAAAGACGTATGAGAGATGTGGTTCTTGAATCTTGAAAGTCATTGGATTGCAATCTGTCTGTCAAGGTAATTTTTCTTTCACGCTGGTGGTGTAACTGCATGAAGCAGATTGACTTTGTCATCGTTTTTTTGTTCTCATTCTGAAACATGCTGCTCACCGTCATAGAGGTGCAGTTCATTTGAATATAAAACAGGTAACATGCCGTCTTTAACATCCATCCGTCTGAAATAGCACATGAAGCCTCACATTTCAGGGCTTTTTTTGCAGATTAAGAAATAACCCTGAAACGTCAAGGTCATATCACAATCAAGGAATTCAATTTTCCTCTGAAGCGAAGTTAAACGTGGTTTTTGTATTATTAACACATACTGTAACTTTGAAAATTCAATACTTCTTAGTCCAAAAACAGCACTAAAAGTTGCAAAACTGTCAATACATTAAAAAAAAACATTTTCTTTATTTTACCAGGTGATGTCCCATTGAGATATTCAAATCTCTTTTGCAAGGGAGCCCTGGAGCAACAATTACACAAATTACACAGAATCACAGAAACAGACACAACAGACAATACAAATTTACAGCCTACATATAAAACAATTTAAAACACAAAGGTGTCATTAAAAACATGTAAATTTTTTTAAAAACTTGACTGATTTGGTGAGGCAGTGAGAAGAAATCAGGATAGATACTATAAAACTTTAACATAATTTAAACACATAACCGGAGCTGAATTTTGTGTTTCTAGCGTCACAGCTCCATGCACACCGCCAGGAAGGGTGTGTCCTGCGATGCAACAAACTTAAGGTAAAGCTAAACTTTATGCAAATGATGAGTGACTTTTGGAAACGACTACTCATGAGAATCGAGCATTGGAGCTCACGTAATTTGTCTCTTATCAGTTACTGTAATGGAAAGTAAGTTGTTTGTTTATAACCATAACAAGGGCAAGCAGAATTAGGAAGGCCTCCTAATGACCTCATTTTATGAGACCACTGCCACACAACAAAAAAGTTGCTAAAGGTCTGAAGTGGGCTAAAGTCTTCACCTGCTTCTCTGCATGTCCTTTAAATGATCTTAATGCTAGGAAAAATTGCTTAATGGCATGTTTCATTGCAAAGAGGAAAAAGCCCAGTGGCGGCCGGTGACTAATTTTTCAAAGGCGCACGATGCGAAGCTCATCAAAACATGTATTTAGCCCGACATGTGTGTGGCTTGTCATGTCAAAATATGTGTTCAGCACATCATTAGAACTTATGTGCATCACACATCATACAGAGTAAAATACGTGCCTGCTTGCGGACACTTTGAAGGAATTTATGATAAAAGAGACGCTTACGTTTGCCACATACTTGAGCGCCTCTTTTATTATAAACCCTTTCGGTTCACATGATGCATCGAAACACATACTTGACATGACGAGCCACTTTTAATTTGTGCCCCTCGGAAGAATCACCGGCCACTACTGAATAAGACTATTAAAATTAAAAATAATAATGAATCCAACAGTAAACTCATAGTGAAAAGTGCAGTTTCTTAAAAGCATCGTTTAAAAAAATATTAAATCAAAATTGTCCATGTTTAAGTGCTATAATTTGATCCCCAGTGCTTCTATTGACCTAGACAATGTGTAAAAGAGCAACCCAGTAACTTAGTTTTGGTAAACCATTCTCTGCAAGCATGTGAAAAAATATGTCATTGAAAATTGACTCCCCTGTGATGTCAGAAGGGGATAATACCGCCCCTTAATCTGCACTATCCAACCACGGCACTGTCATTTAATGTAGAAATCAGCTCATTTGCATTTAAAAGGAAACACCTCAAAATGGCACATTTTTGCTCACACCTACAAACACTGTTGGTGTAGCGCATTACCAGTAACGTGCATTATGAAATAATATTACTTTTCTGAAGTAACGTGTAATGTAACGCATTACTTTATAAATGTACACATAAATATTTGATTTACTTTTTTGAAAAAGTAATGCAAGTTACTTTTCAGTTGAATTAATTTGATTTAAACAATAATGCACTGAATTAAACTAAACATAGTCATGCATAATTACGCAGTCTATGCGTGTGCACCTGAGCAAGGCCTGAAAAGATTAAGCGTCAGCCAAGTAAGAAAAAGTAACGCAAAAGTAACTTAAAAGTAATGCAAGTAGTTACTTTTTGTGGAGTAACTTAATATTGTAATGCATTACTTTTAAAAGTAACTTTCCCCAACACTGCCTACAAAGTGGCAATTTTAATATGCTATAATAAATTATCTATATGGTATTTTGAGCTAGATCTTCACATACGTACTATGAGGACACTGAAGATTTATTTGACATCTTAAAAAGTCTTGTGAAATGTCCCCTTTAAAAGATGGTAAATCTGCACATAATCTCCATCATCTCTATCATACCTTTATCTAAACAAGAATCCAAACACAGGAACCTGCGGAGAAAAGTTTATCCTTTTGTTCATGCACACCACAGTGTTAATCACCTTACCGGCGGAAATAAAAATGACCTTATCTGTCTTTTTCACATATCTTATTTCCCAGCAAGTGCATTAGGCAGCTATCAGCATACCCTGAGAAAGTCTTTTATTGACTAACTCACGATGAATGAAAACAATCAGTCGAAGAATCGCGTTTGAAGATCTTACATTTAGATGTTAACACAACAATCAGAGATTTGTTTCTGATCGAAGCTTCGTCTTTAAAGACAGCGTTCCAGGTTTGAGAAAGAGTGACCTAATTCAAGCTAATGCTCTCAAAGATCAATAGATCCGAGAAGCAATTACACTAATGCTGCACGCTAGAAGCTGAAATCCCCTGCTACCTACAAATAGGACATCTCTGATCTACAATCTTCTGTTTGCTTAAATCTGAGTTTCTAAAGATCTGAGGATGGAAATCAATATTTAACAGTCTGTTGCATTGCCTAAACAAAATATAGTTTTATTTTAGAGGTTAAAATGTAACTGTATCTCTACTAATGTACATCAGATCATCATGAGGAACTGAAATAACAAATCCCTGTGTTTCTGGCCATGCATAACGTAATGCATAACGGAGAAATGGCTGTGTGTGTGTCAGATGTGAATGTAAGGGTGAAATTGCTTTAACCGATATCGAATGAGTGCAGGTTTTACTCACAGCTTGTGTTTGCAGCTGAGACAAGTTTCTAATGACTAATTTAAAGGGTTTGTGGTTTTGAAATGGGGGTTGGAAATGTTAATTTGGTAATATTGATCAGTGAGAACAAGAAAGATTCTAAGAAACTAAGAGCCAGCAAGAAGCCAAAGCTCTTACGGATGCTGGCGCCGTCGATACTGAAACCTTTTCTATCACTGTCTCTTTATGCAGTTTTCCTTATTAGTGTAGAAATGTCAAGTTTAGTCATACATGAAACATAAGAATTGGCTGCATGTTGGAGGTGCATACAGATGAATGAGATATGCGTTTAGGTGCACCACATTGAACAAGAAAGACTTGGAGCTGATACTGTGTAAGTATCATCATTCACAGTGAACCACGGACAACCACTATTCATAGAGCAGAACCCTACTAGGTTAAATTACTTTATATTGCTAAAAGCATATGGACGTAAGTGCTTGTTGAACATTTAATTTCTAAGAAATAGGCATGAATCCCTCCATTTGCTGCTATAACAGCTTCCAATCGTCTTTATGCACACCATGCTTCTAGTTCACCCAGTAAATCATTTTTTATGGACCTTGCACAATTCCCCCTGTGTACAGAAGTATTGTCATGCCGGAACAGAAAAGGACTTTTTCACAAAGGGTTGCCAAAAGAATTAAAGCACAATTCAAGAAAATGTAATTGTTTACTGTCCATTTCTAGTTAAGATCTGTTTTACCTGTAATTATTGGACATTAGTGATGTGATTTGGTTCATGTACCCAGCAAGATAGCCTTCATTTTACTGTTGACACTGTCAAAAATAAAGGACAAAAGCTGTCACTGGGGCCATTTAGGTACAAATATGTATCTTTGAGGTACTAATATGCACTCTTTGGGTACAAAGGTGTACCTTTTTGAAAGGATACTGTCCCAGTGACAACTTTTGTACCTTCTGAGAGTGATAGGTTAAAGGACCAGTATGTAGGATTGTGGCCAAAACTGGTATTGCAATCACAAAACTTGTGGCTAAAACTGGTACTGCAATCACACAGCTGGTGGCCAATACACAAAATGACAACATAAACATCAGTTGAGGGCTGCAACTCCACTTGCAATCCTGGCCAGACCACTGTTGTCAGTGATATAAGTACTTGAAATGAAAATGATTTCTTAATGTCTAGTGACATATCAGGGCCATTTTATGATTAATTGATACACATTTCTTACATACTGTTCCTTTAACTATAGACCCGATATAGTCCGGCTATGAGTTACCGACTTCTAGCCAAAATAAACTTGAATTTGGTTACATGTTATTGTGCCAAAATAACTTGCGAGAAGTCAACTGCGATTACAACGTGTTTGGTTTCATTTATTTGTTTTAATTTATTTTTTAGGCTATGGTTAGACACAGGGGTTAAATTGGGATTTGTTGTGTGGGGGGGGGGGCTCTGCGTGGAGGGGTACTTCAAGGGGTAACATGTTTAATACTGATGACAGCAAAGCCACTTGTGTGTTTCAATGACATTCTGGACCTCTGATAGGATTTGATAAGTTTCAGCTTTAAAGCTGTGCCAGAGGTTGACCCAAAATATTTAAAAAAGAGCTTCTGAATTTTAAATGATGCAAATCTATGAGTTTGACACCCTATATCCATTTGTTGCACATGTCATTATGCACAACTGATCAAACTTTAAAGGATGTTAAAACAATCAACCTCCTTGAATAATTCTAGGCATAAGAGAGGCTACCCCAAAAGACTCAATTAACAAGAAAAGGTACAACACACAGTACTGTATCAGCAACATGTCTTATAAATTAGCCATAGAGATTCCCTATGCTGGTCAGCAGCTAAAACAATCATATAGTTAGGTTTGATTTGTGTAATCAAAATACATTATTTAATTAAACTATACAATAGTTATATCCAGCCCAATTTAAACCCTGGTTAGACATCTATTACATTTTCAGACAGCCCAAATTTTGCTTTGTTTAGGCTTACAATGTTAGAAACAATTGTCAATTTGTGTACCCCAGCTGTCGACAGGGCAGTACCTGTTAAAAATGTACTTACAAGTATTAGGAACAAGTAGGCCTATGTAGACCAATATGTACTGGTGACCAGTATGTACCCAGTAACAACTAAGGTACATATTTTGACCATGTTTTGACAGTGTAGACGTATGGGCTGTGTTTGGATGGCTATTAGACATCTTTTAAATGCAAAATTGCTTGTGGGTTGGTGAAGCAACACTATGGGGGGCTTTCACAGACAGGGTTTAGATATTAAGTATTTAAAAAAAATTCTGGTGTGCATAGTGAGACAAAACAATGGCACTGATATATGTTACGATATGTTACGATACAAGGTGTTTTCTAAATTAAGCTTAAACATGCATTTTAGTCTGGGACTAGGATAAGCCCTGTCTGGGAAACCGCCCCTATTAGATTTTAGTAAATACAAAGTAAGCATTAGACAATATAAGGTAGTTATACTTTTGTTTGTAATAATATGAAAACTGAATAGGAACCCTCAATATGGTGCACATTGCAGTGCTGTACACAATTTAGTAAAAAAAAGAAAATCTTTTGTTTTTTCAGACTTGTCCCTTCTTTTGTACTGTTTGAACACACCAAAAATCAAATCAGCAATTTCATCTCCTTCACTTTTCATTTATTCATTGCGAGCGGGCGATGGAAAATCGTCTCGGGAGGTAGTGGGCGGACACGCAACCTTGCTTTATGTAAGATTATCTTTGCTATTACAGAGCATGACGGTTTCGAATAGATCAATATGACAGGGATTTTAATAGAGGAAAACATCCCAGGCTGAGAGAAAATTAGGAATATCAGTTTTAGATGTATTTCTTGAAAAATCATCCTGTTAGTGACACAGCGGATTATCTCTAAACATCCATGCATAGGTTTTTCTCAAAAGAGCATATCATTTTTGTTCAGTATTATTACATTTCTGCCTCAATATTTACAAGTCAAGACGCTTAAAGCTTTTTTTGTCATCAGCTGACGTCACACACATCTCAAACTTGTCTTCCGTCATTTTGAGTACCTGTAGTGGTTGCAAAAGAACTAGAAGCTATGCCTTCAATATGTTGTGAGCATCAAAATTGCTATTTTTACAACACTAAGAAGGCTTAACACAACATGATACTTTACTCGAAGTATCACATGTGTCTCTACACGCATTGAGAACATTGTTTGTGTACACAGAGTTTACTAAAAAGAAGGTTTTTAACAACTGACTTGGGCCCTGTCCCAAATGGCACACTCCGGACTTGTGGTCCTCCTCAGAATTCACACTTTGATAACATCATAGAGTGCAGACTTTAGGGACCCTTTATGCGAGTCCAGGTGGGTGCACCTGAGTCGTTTTTTGGGACAGACTCGAACTCACGCCGGAAATAGGAAGAGAAGTTGCCCGTCAGTGTGAACTCCTCCCTTCCATCCTCTGATTGGTCTGATTGTTCTTTCGCAAGGACTTCTGGGTTGGTAAAGTGCGCAAAGCCTGCTGCAGTGTGGGCTTCGCCGGAGACCGCATCAAGAAGGCGGTGATAAGCAAACTTTAAAACCTAAAAATAACAGATGGGACACCCTACGAAGATGTAGACTAAGCGAGCACGCGCAATTTAAGGCCCGAGACCAAAAATCCACATGAAGTGCACCATTTGGGACAGGGCCTTTGGCTGTTTTGGTGTCTGCTTGCCGCCATCTTGCCAGTCAAGATTAATCTCCGAATGTGACGTAAGGAGGGAGGAGAGTAAAGATGGATAGCTCCTAAAGCATAGTTCCATATAAATGCACGGAAAATTAGTTGTTTTGTCGCAAGTTAACAACAATATTGACCTTCTTGTTGAAAAAGGAGCCTCATATGAGATTCATTCATTCGCATTCGGAGATCGATTCTCAGAGGTGTAAAAAGTACTCAAAAATGTTACTCAAGTGAAAGTACAAGTACTGAGTGTAAATTTTACTCAATTAAAAGTAAAAGTATCTGGCCAGAATCATACTTGAGTAAAAGTAAAAAAGTACCACATTAAAATTGTACTTGAGTATTAAAAAAGTAAAAGTATCAGGAAGAATGAAAACTAGAGATTCTTGTTTAAAAACATGAAGTGAATGAACCACATACAAGGTTTTATCCTTTACAACTGTTTGTATTAAATTGTATTTCATTATCAAACTATAAGACTACTACCTAATTTCCAACATGATCTCACAAAGTTCCGTGGTATAGTCACAGAATTTTTTGCTCTTTTATCCGTGTCATTGTCACGGATTTCCGCATTTCTGTACCACAGACTTTATTTTTCGTGTCAGTTTCACATATAGATTATTCAATTGTTTTCCTATTTTTAAACCATTTTCGCGTGGGTTTGGGGTTAGATTTGGGGTTTGGGTTAGGATGTCACTTTAACAAATGGTTTATACTATTTTTCCAGACTTTTAAACAATTGTTGCCTGACGCTAGGGTTAGGAGTTGGGTTTGAATGTTACAGAAAGTCGTTCTTACCCCAAACCGACGCGTAAATTGTAAGAAAATAGGAAAAACAATTGAGTTAACCAATACTTGAAACTGACACGGAAAAGAAAGTCCGTGGTAAAGACACAGAAAAATGCGAAGATCTGTGACAATGACAATGAATTTCAGTATGCAACATGCTACTCAAAATTGTAAAACCTCAAAAATAACTTAAATTTCATGCTCTATCAAGCCTCTCACAGACAGCCGATGCAGGAAGAGGTGCATTAGACCTTGTTTACACTGTCAGTCCAAATCCAATTTTGGTGCATATCCAAAACATTTAGAACATGTGAACGGCTAAAAACCACATGAAATCTGTTTTTTCTAATCCGTTTCAGGCTACATCCAGAGGTGGTTTGAAATCCAGCCTGACCGTCCTGATCGCATTTGTGTAACTTTTCGGTTACATCATGCTGTCACGTCACATAAAACACGTCAGACGTCGAGGCAGATTGTCATGCCAGCGCAACGTCATTGCCATAGAAACAGTGCAGATAATCCGAAAAACGGCTACAAGACGCACAGATTGGATCTGAACAGTTGTGATACACAATGTGGACAGTGAGTCTGTCAAATTAGATATGCACCAAAATCAGATTTGGACTGACAGTGTAAACAAGGTATTAGTCTTGATAGAGAGGCTGCAAACAGCAGGGAACGTGTCACATTTTATGTGTTGTCGGTTTCAATAAAGTGAAAAAATCTTCATAGATGAACTGTTGGCCAATTCCTTAATGTGGTCCAAAGGCTCCAGAATAAATAACATTTGAACTAAACTGGCCATCAGTGCAAATCAATTGGTTTGATAGAGCAAGGGAAAACAGATCTCTAAACTAGAAGTACTTTTTGACTGTAAATAAAATTGTAAGGAGTAAAAAGTAATTTTTTTCTTAAAAAAATGTAATGAAGTAAAAGTAAAAGTATTGATTTTTAATTGTACTCAAGTAAAGCAAAAACCCCAAAAATAATACTTAAGTACAGTAATCAAGTAAAATTACTCAAGTAATTTACACCTCTGTCGATTCTTTATGTCTGACAAAGATGGCGAGCGGACACCAAAACAGCCAAAGTCAGTTGTACAAAACCTTTCATTTTAGTAAACTCTATGTACACAAACAATGTTCTCAATGTTCGCGTTCATAGAGATCCAGGTGATACTTAGAGCAAGTTTCATGTTATGGCGTGCCTTCTTAGGGGGCGTGCACACCAAAGCATTTACGCCCGCGGCCGGCGCATGTTTTCAGTCGTTTTCAATGGAAGCTCAGCGTTTTTCAAAAAAGCCAGCAGCTAACGCGAGCACCGAGAGTTGAAAAGTATTCAACTTTGGGTGAAAAGCTCCGTTCGTCAATGTAAATTCTCACACAGTGTCCAATCACAGTGGAGGAGGGGCGGGACATTACGGCTGAAGTATCAGAGCTACCAAAGCGCTCAGCTGAAGAAAACTGGCACTCAGCTGAAAAACATATGGCATTCAGCATCCTCCAGGCGTTTCAGCCGCGTTAAAAAGTTTTGGTGTGCACAACCCCTTAAGGTTGTAAAATAGTGGTAGTTCAGTAGCAGCGGACAGCGGCTGGAAGAATGCATCAGGGATCGAGTAGGCATCACACCCTAACCAAGATATTTTAAGTAGCGTTTCTTTTCATGACAGTTGAGGTATGAAATGTTGTCTTTCGTAGCCAATTCCTATATCCGTAAGAATCATAGACAGTAAAAGATAAGAAATCCATAAATCGTAGCAAGCTAGCCAAGCTAGCCAAGCTGAAAAAAGGGTGGATGACGTAAAAGGTCACATGACTGATAATAATCTAAACCTACATAAAATGTACTGTATGTGTGCAACCTAGTGCTAACAGTACCAGATAAAAGATGCAAAAAGACAACAACAGAATGCAACAACAATACAATACACTACAAGACATATGCATATTTACAAACTGTCTTCGCACATCAATAAATTACATATATTCTTATTTCATGTACCAAGGAAAATCACTGTTTACTTTCCGATCTGAAAGATAAAATTGTAGGTTAGGCTCTATGCTATGCAATGATTTTTATTTTTTTATTATTTTTTTGAAAGCTTGTGGGCCCATACCTGTCACATTCTCCCATAATGGCGAGGCATGATCAAAACCCTGGATGCTAGAAACAACACACACAGTAGGCTGAAGGGCTGAGCATTGCACTTTTTGAAGACGGGGATCTTTAAATATGCCTTGCAAGACTGCGCCGCTTTCTTTGAGGCAGCCGAAAGCCATGAAAGCAGCAAATCAGAGGCCATGTGTCCCAGGGGCCCAGTATAAAGATACAAAGCTAACTAAATAAAATCTGGGAGCCACTCATAACACTAGAGCAACAACACACGATCCAAGCTTCTCTCTGTTTTTTCGTGTAAGTCATTACTGTGCATGTGTTTAAACAAAGATGCTGAATTGGAGCTTTATGCAGTTCAGTGACAGTTTTGCAACCCTCACCAAAGAGGTTTGTGATCCGACAAGCGCAAGCATAAATACAATGTGTTCTGATGCTGGCCTGTGATATGCAGTGTTAATAACTCACCTCAATTATCTGACTGTCTATAGAGACCGGACCACAAAAGAGCTCTAACTGAAGTTAACTCAACAGCAGTTTTTCTCGGGTTAAAGCGGTTGCATAAATTCAGGAAAATAGCAAGATGTAATTAGAGTTCATGGAAAATAGTCTTTAAAGCCCGGAATGGATGGAGATGAATGCCCCACGCAGCAAGATTGTTTAAACTGATTGCGTTTGCCGTTGGCATGCGGCACGGTTTGAATGGGTTAGCACAAAAAGATGATGCCGATAGGTAAACGCTTTTACTTTGTTTCTTTATAAGACATATTTATCTTATTGTTTGGAACCAGGCTGCTTAGTCTCAAAAATAAACGTCATTTCTCTAAAAAGCCATTCCTTTGTGTCTGAGACTTTGAAGAAACGAACATCACTTAGAATAGGAGTCAGCACAATTTCACAACACCGGCATAATGTGTTTTTTGGCCCCTCCACCTACACAAAACGTGCAGAGAATCCCAAGCGGCTAAATTCATGTTCCCTCTCTTTAACCTTTAACTGACCAGGATGATGCTCGGGATATTGGGTTTGTTATAGAAATGTGTTCAGATTCAGGTAAGAAACAATAGCCTTGAAAAACAGTTGTGAGTAGTAGTTCACACATAAAAATCATCATGTAGAAGGTTTATATATTTTAAATGATTAGTTATCATTTAATTATCCTCATGTTGTTTAGTAATGTATGGCTTTCTTCATTGAAACAAAAATAAACTGCAAAAAATTTATTTCTTACTTAGTATTTTGTTTTCCAATACAAGAAGACTTATCATATAATATATCTATATACTGTAGTAAAATATTGTGTCATTTTTCAGCCTGTCAGTTCAAGTCCCTATTCACTTTAATTATACAGAAAAAACTGTTGTCCTAATAGTCTAAGAGTGAATGAATAATGATTGAATTATAATTTCCTTTGAACAGACACAGAACCCTATTCTAAACTCTGAAAATGGCTGGGTTATTTTTGACCCATTGGACAGAACACACCGCTGGGTTCAAAAAAGACCCAATGCTGGGTTGTTTTATCCCAACTGCTGGGTTATTATACCCCATGGTTGCACAACAACAACCCCAACATTGGGTTATTTTTAACCCAGCATGCGTTCTGTCCAATATTTACCCATTATGGATAAAAAATAACCCAGCCAGTTTTAGAGTACACTTCACACTACTCTCATACTAAGCACTGTCTCTCATCTTGTATTTGTTTCGTCATCTCTTCAGAGGGTACAGAGTGGTAAAAGCTCTTCACTTTCCCCTTCTGTGACATTTTTTAATGTCTGTGCTGAAGAAATCCAAATTAAGTAACTGCACAAGCTCTTAAACCTTGACACATTAACATTCTTTTCCTAACAAATGCTAATGCAAATGTGTGTTTTGCATTTCATTTTGTCACCTTAATACTTCAGAAAGCAGTTGACTTCAAATAAATTTGAATAATAATGTTGAATAATAAGATTAAATGTATTTCTTTTCTCCTACGCAGTCACAAAGGTGATTTAAAATGTGTTGCACAACAAATCATCAAGGGCAGATACAGTAAATGTGATAACCATTTTAACCTCTGTAGCGCCATGTGAGTAAATAATATCAAAAGCAATATAAGTAACCAAAACTACTTTAAATTTATTTGCCTTTTAAATGAATACAAGTTATTAAAACTAGCACTAGCACATCAAAAGTATTTTCTTTTTCCAGTCCCAGAACTTGTTCTATATCTGAAACATTAAATGTATTTTTCAAAGATGAAACTCACGATTAAAAGTCCTAGCATTTTCATCACAGCATGCACTATGTTTGTAATTGTCTGTTATGGGTAGTGAGTAATAAGTTCCATTTGGGTGAACTAGACACCAAATCTGTTCTCCTCGTGTTGAACCTGTAATGCAGTTTTGTGGCAAATTGAAGGAGTTGTAGGGAACATGTTATGCCAATTTTATTTTGCTGTCAGGAGAGAAATAAATAAATTATCCAGCACATTTCCTCGCCGACACACTTCATCACTTGCTTGCTATGAAAATTACAACAAATAAATGAAATGTTTAACTAAGGTCCTTATAATTTGCTTAGAAACAAACAAAGCAACATTGTAACAGGATTTTGATCAATCTACAAAAAGGGTTTGAAATATTTTATTCTGTATTTATAGATTGATAACTTATACATGTGATGGAACAGTGGAAATACATTCAGTTTATACATTAAGAAGTGTTTTATTGGGTTATTTTATTTTATTAATTTAAACATATAAAAAGTTTCTGCCAAATTCAGCATCTGGATTAGTCCGTCTCTGTCAAGTGTCTGATTGGTTAAAAAGCGTAGGCCGCTTTTAGTAGAGGCTGTCATGGAGACAGGTGCGATTTTCGTGACTCCAATTTTAGTGATATCTGTCAGGCAGTTGGGACATTTTTTATACATTATATTAAAAAAAATATTATTGCACCTTTACCCTAATGTCTAATTCTGTAAATAATAATTTGGTAATCTTTTTCAAATTAATGTTTTGTAATGTAAAAAAGTTCAATTTGATGCCATCATGAATATAATTAAAAATACAGATTTACATTATTGAACAAACAGTAGGCTCAACTCATAAAATATAGACACAAGTGATGATGTTGCATGAAGCTTGCCATCCTCAAAACACAACCGGCAGATTAATTTGGACTGGTGCATCTGAAAAGCCTTCGTTTAATGGCGCCATTGGGGAAAACTGAATTTTCTTTGATCTCCCTCTGTTCAGCGTGACGTGTATAATGGTACACGTCACGCTGAACAGATCGTGCATCGTAGCTCCGTCGAGTTCATCATCTAAAAGCTTTTTTTTTACCATCTTATTCCTATTTATATAATATAACTTATTAGTTTTACATAGGAATACTTTACCGTGACGATTATTGAGCAGTACTACCACGTGAAACTATTTATCACTAATAAACACCCAGTGTTGTTAGCATATAGCCCGCTAGCATCCACACGGTGGAGGCTGAAGCTAGCATTTTCCGATCTAATGGCGGATTCATCTGATATATGCTTTTCTGACCTATCCTCACCTGAGCGGGAAGCTGTGGAGGAGTTGTTTCCCGGTTTTAGCAGATCCAAGGCGAGGTACAGCGCCCACTTCACCCTGCCTTCCGACGTCCACAAGCGAGCAACAAACATGCATTCCACGCGATGCAGCTTCACGGACCGTGAACGACATGAAAGCGATCGGGAAGCTGTGGAGGAACCGCTGCCCGGCCTTCGCAGATTCGGCAAGCCAAACATCACCCTGACCCCAGACGTTCGCAGGCGACCGAGGGGTGTCACAACCGAACACCCCACGCGATGCAGCTCCGGGGACCGCGTTCGGTAAACGAAGACGCCATCGCCCAGCATGAAAGCGGTAAGACTCCGCTTGTTATTGTAACATGTACTACTTGCCACATGTATAGTTTAGCTTCTGCTGTTAGCATAGAGGGGTTTACATGCACTAAGTGTATTGAAGTATTAAGGTTAACTGAGAAGGTTGCTGAACTAGAATCGCGCATCCGAACGCTAGTTGAGGATAGCAAAACCGCTAATGTTACTGTCGCAAATAATCTATCGAGCGAAAAGACTAATGGCTCGGTTCCGACATCAGATGCTAATATAAATATTACAAATACTGTATCGAGCGCGCATAGTGTTTATCAAAATACACATGGCTCGGTTCCGTCATCAGAGTCAAGTCGGCGGTCAAACTGGGTGACTGTTAGGCGGCATAGTCATATAAGGCGTCCTTCTAAGACCCATAACGTAACGACAATTTCTAACAGATTCGATCCCCTAAGGAGTATACCAGCTGAAACACCTTTTAAAAGTGCCCTGGTCATTGGAGATTCTATACTCAGGAACACTAACATTGAGGCTCCAAACACCATAGTCGACTGTATACCGGGAGCCAGAACGTCTGACATTAGATCCAAACTTAAAGTGCTGGCTAATGCTAAGCGGAAGTTTTCTAAGATTGTTATTCACGCCGGCACGAATGACACTAGGCTCCGCCAGTCGGAAATCACCAAAGATAATATTAAAGAGATGTGTGAAATTGCAAAAACAATGTCAGACAATGTAATATGCTCTGGTCCCCTCCCCGCCTACCGGGGAGATGAAACACATAGTAGATTAGTGTCTCTCAATGGATGGATGTTAAAGTGGTGCCCTCAGCATAATGTAGGGTTTATAGACAATTGGAAGCATTTCTGGGGAAGACCATTTCTCCTAACCCGAGATGGCCTTCATCCGTCATCGGAAGGAAGTGCTATACTCACTAAAAATCTGATCAATAGTCTTAATTCTGATATAGTATGACTATCCAGGGCCCAGGTCAGGAAACAGACGGATCGGCTTAACCGTCCATCTGTTAGCTGCCGTGATATGTCAAGACCACTTATATCCCAGCACTTCGAGTCAATCTTACCGAAATATCAGCACATTTCAACTGTATCTGTTCCCCGAACAAATAAATACAGGGCACCGCTTGTTACATCTGGTACAAATCTGATTCAAATAAAATTAGAAAACAATACATTAACAGATGAATCTCGAATCTTAAAATTCGGCCTTCTTAACATTAGATCGCTTACCAATAAAGAACCTATTGTCAATGAAATAATTACAGACCAAAACTTAGATGTACTCTGTTTAACAGAAACCTGGCTTAAAGCAGACGACTACATTAGTTTAAATGAATCCACCCCACAAGACTATTATTATAAACACGAACCTCGATTAAAGGGGAGAGGGGGTGGTGTAGCTACAATATACAACACAATGTTTAAAGTAAACCAAAAATCTGAGCTAAAATTTAAATCATTTGAAGTAATGTTGTTAAATATGGAAATAACTGATCGTAACCACAAACAGCTTTCTTTTGCTTTAGCGACAATCTATAGACCACCGGGCCACCATGCAGATTTCCTTAATGAAATAGCAGATTTCCTATCTGAGCTTGTAGTCACTGTAGATAAAGCTCTTATTGTTGGTGATTTTAATGTCCATGTGGACAACCCAAAAGACGCATTAGGACGTGCGTTTATAGATGTTCTAAATTCTCTCAATATTAGACAAAACGTGACAGGGCCAACGCATACTCGTAATCACACATTAGACTTAATTCTGTCACTCGGACTCAATATTAATGACGTCGAAATATCACCTCAGAGTGATGCAGTTTCTGACCATTACCTTGTGTCATACACTGTACTTCTAGATAGGATCACTCAATCTACAACATGCTACCGACTAGCCAGAACAATAATTTCCACCACTAAAGATAGCTTTATTAGCACTCTTCCAGACCTGTCCCAAATGAAACATGTAGCAGATAACTGTGACGATCTAGATATTGAAATAGAAAACCTAAACAATGTCTGTTCTAACACATTGGATGCCGTTGCTCCCATTCGAAAAAAGAGATTCAAAGAAAAACCGCCAGCTCCATGGTATGACCATCACACAGCAGCCCTTAAAAAGGCAGCTAGAAAAATGGAAAGAAATTATAGAAGCACAAAGTTAGAAGTATGGCGCGCAGCATGGAAACAGAGTGTTAAACACTACAGACAGGCTATTAAAACCGCCAGATCTACATATCTTAGCAAGCTTATAAATGAGAATCATAATAACCCTCGTTTCCTCTTTAGCACAGTTGCGAAACTGACTAGAAACAAAGAACAAACAGAAACCAATAGTAAACTTCAACACAATAGTAACGACTTCATGAACTTCTTTTCTAACAAAATTTCGGCTATTAGGGAAAACATCGTAGCTACCCAGGCAGCCACCACTCTACCCATTAGTTCACTTAACACTAGACTACCATACGAACATCTTGATTCATTTAAACCTACTACAATAGATGAGCTCTCTAAACTAGTCACATCATCCAAATCATCGTCCTGTATATTAGACCCCGTTCCCACAAAACTACTTAAAGAAGTATTCCCTGTAGTGTCAACCCCGGTTCTAAATATCTTTAACTCATCGCTAGAAATAGGATACGTTCCAACAGCTTTCAAACTAGCAGTTATTAAACCGCTGATTAAAAAACCACAGCTTGACCAAGGAGAACTTAATAACTTTAGACCAATCTCAAATCTCCCTTTTCTTTCGAAAATATTAGAAAAGGTAGTGGCAAGCCAGTTACGCACATTCTTGACAAATAATAGTACATATGAAAAGTTCCAATCAGGATTCAGGCCCCACCATAGCACAGAGACAGCGTTGCTTAGAGTTACAAATGACCTCCTATTAACATCCGATCGTGGTGAAATCTCAATTCTTATATTACTAGACCTTAGTGCAGCATTTGACACAATAGACCACAGAATCCTACTCAATAGACTAGAAAACTATGTTGGTATCAGTGGTCAGGCGCTAGCCTGGTTTAGGTCATATCTAACCAATCGCTATCACTTTGTTTGTGTAAATGAGGAAGAGTCATATCACTCCCTGGTTAAATACGGTGTACCGCAGGGATCAGTTTTAGGTCCTATCCTGTTCTCGTTATACATGTTACCCCTAGGAGACATTATCAGGAAACACAACATAAGTTTTCACTGCTATGCGGATGATACCCAGCTTTACATCTCCTCGCATCCCAGCGAAACACACACGTTTTCTAAGCTAAAAGACTGCATTAGCGATGTTAGTGACTGGATGGCACATAACTTTCTTAAGCTCAACTCCAATAAGACAGAGGTACTTATTATTGAACCAAATCGCTACAAACATAATATGTCAGATTACAAATTGCACATAGATGGCTGTACTGTGGTGCCATCTTCCACGGTTAGGAACTTAGGTGTGATGTTCGACAGCAACTTATCCTTTGATAGTCATATCGCCAACGTCTGCCGCACAGCATTCTTCCATCTTAGAAATATCTCAAAAATACGCCATATACTGTCTACATCTGACGCAGAGAAGCTTATTCATGCTTTTATGACCTCTAGAATAGACTATTGTAACTCGCTACTCGGGGGATGCCATTCAAATCAGGTCAACAAGCTTCAGCTAGTTCAAAACGCTTCTGCAAGGGTACTTACTCGATCTAAGAAGTATGACCACATAAGCCCAATTCTGGCATCTTTACACTGGCTACCAGTTAAATATCGCATCCAATTTAAAATATCATTAATCACCTACAAAGCTTTAAATGGCTTAGCACCCTCATATCTTAGAGAATTACTATCAGAATACAATCCATCACGCACACTACGGTCGCAAAATTCTGGCCTATTGATTATCCCTAGACTATCAAAAGTGTCTAAAAGTGGAAGATCCTTTTCCTACTTAGCCCCTAAGCTCTGGAATGATTTACCAACCGATGTCCGAGAATCAGACACAGTCGATCATTTTAAATCTAGACTTAAAACTTTTCTCTTCAACAAAGCATTCGCATAATTTGTCTAGTAAAAGTTCTTAACTCGCAATAGTTATTTTCACGGAACAAAGCACTCACGGTCATAACACAGACCAACCAAATAAATAAATAAAAACCTTTTCTACATGAACACTTAAAATGAATTGCATTAAATAGTTTGCCACCGTTTGCCACTGAACCTGCATTAACGACGACAGTGGGGCTTTCGGCCTTAGTCAAACGGTTTGGCACGTATGGTCGGGTTGCGATTTTGGTGCTTTCGTGTGTCTTGTGAATAGTATGCCATACAGACCCGTTTGCCACTGAACCTGCATTAACGACGACAGTGGGGCCTCCAGCCTTAGTCAAACGGGTTGGTATGTATGGTCGGGTTGCGTTTTTCGCGCTTTCGTGTGTCTTGTGAATAGTGTGCCATACATACCCGTTTGCCACTGAACCTGCATTAACGACGACAGTGGGGCCTCCAGCCTTAGTCAAACGGGTTGGCACGTATGGTCGGGTTGCGATTTTGGCGCTATCGTAAGTCTTATGAATAGTATGCCATACAGACCCGTTTGCCACTGAACCTGCATTAACGACGACAGTGGGGCCTCCAGCCTTAGTCAAACGGGTTGGTATGTATGGTCGGGTTGCGTTTTTTGCGCTTTCGTGTGTCTTGTGAATAGTATGCCATACAGACCCGTTTGCCACTGAACCTGCATTAACGACGACAGTGGGGCCTCCAGCCTTAGTCAAACGGGTTGGCACGTATGGTCGGGTTGCGATTTTGGCGCTATCGTAAGTCTTATGAATAGTATGCCATACAGACCCGTTTGCCACTGAACCTGCATTAACGACGACAGTGGGGCTTCCGGCCTTAGTCAAACGGGTTAACACGTATGGTCGGGTTGCGATGTTTTTTGGCGTCTTCTCCTGGTCCTGTAAATGGTATACAATATAGACCCGTTTGCCACTGAACCTGCATTAACGACGACAGTGGGGCTTTAAGCCTTAGTCAAACGGGTCGTCAGGTTTCATTTTCTCTTAAAGATCGGAAGGTGACCCTTATTTACCATATATACCCTCGCATTGGGCCCCCAATTTGCTAAATCCTCAACTGTGGATAACATAATTATGCCGCAATATTTAGTCTGTCTGGAACTAAGCTGAGTTAAACCACATCACTGTGTGACACTTCAATACATATGAACGGCTGCTACGCTAATACGATTTTGTTTTTCTCTCCCTGTCTCGTCCTCGACCCGAGGACGAGACAAACAGACCCAGTCCCGGTAGATGTGAAAGTCGGCACACCTCTGATCTACTGGCCGTCCTTCAACGTTATGCCCAGCTGATACCTGACCAACGATCACCGGCAGAACCGCTTAATCTCCGCTAAATCTCCATTTCCGTTCTCCCAAGGGTTTTTCCCTCCTAGGACTTATTTTTCCTCGGATAAAAGCCCGGGGGTTTTTTTTCTCCTAGGGGGTTTTTCACCCCGGGGAGGCAGCCTTTTTGGGCTTTACCTAGCTTCCTCTTCTATACGTTGCTTTAGTAATACGTGCAATTATAATATTGAGTCATAGCCGCAGCAAATTTAACTGCTCATGCTATCATGTATTCTGTTGTGCTATCTGTCGTTTTCTGTGCTTTTCACTGCTTCTATTTATGTAAAGCTGCTTTGAAACAATTGACTTTTGTGAAAAGCGCTATATAAATAAAATTGAATTGAATTGAAAAATTAATGTTCATTCAGGGTACTTTCAAACGTGAGCAGCTTAGTTAGAGACTGGATCATCAATAACTGTCAAGGATAGGAGCCCCAACCTCCATCCATCAACAGCCCCATATGACAGGCAGCTAAAGGACCAAAGGAACAATAATGACCAAACCCAGAGTAAAGCACTTACCTTGTATTGGCTCTCTGTCCTGCATGCACTTACCTAAGTGGATAAGAGAAGGCAACAAACAGAATAGTATAGTAAATGAGAATAATTGAATGAATGAACTCTACTCAGAAAGATGGGAAGGTATAAAAAAATCAAAGTGTTTGTGTAACATAGCACAGCTCGGAGGACATTATGTAAATGAGAGCCCATCAGCAGTTTATTTACAGTGCATTAACTAAAGAGGAATACATCAAAATGAAGATCTTATGATCATGACTTTTTTTGAGGAAACTTGATAGAAAGACATTAACCTGACCAAATACGTGACTTCAGCTTCGTAAAACTTCAAGCATGACAGATTGCTATGGATGAAACCTATGCAATACTCTCAATAGCGTGCAACAGTTACGGATTAATGAACATATCGATTTTTCTTTCTCTATAGGGACACTGATTTTGGACTTTAAAAACAGAAGACACTCTTAAACTGCCATTGGTCAGAAAAACTGTTTTTTTTCACAGGGTTTGCCAGTGTTTGGGTCTGCATGCTAAAACAGATTGCAGTTCTGTCTGGTTACCTTAGTGGCACAGAAATTACACACTTTATCTAAAAGGTGGCTTTGACTTGGCTGAACAATGTTACAGTCTATTAGAGAGAAAAACATCACAATCCTAAATGAGTCAGGCACAAAAGAACAAACACGCGCGAGCACGCACACACACACACACACACACACAGTGCTGCTTAAACTATGAGTGACTCTCAGCATTCGCTGAAACTGTGGCAGCCTTCTTCATTATTAAACGCCACCTCAAGGCTTCGCTCCCCGTATCTTACTTTACCGACTTCGTTCCTGCTCTTTCTCTGTGTGACACAAAGACAGGAACAGGAAGAGAGAGAGGCGATCTCTGAAAAAGGCCCCTTCAGTCAGACCACAAACTGTGGCATTGCAAATTAAAAGGAACACACTTAGAAGGGGATTGCTATGAAATTAAATCCAAGCCCTTTAGTTTGAAAACTATTAATTATTAAATGAGTACCCTGATGTGCATTAGCATATGCAGTTTATGCTTCTTTCTGATTCTCAAAAGAGGGCCGACTTTAATATTTCATACACAGAGAGCAAACCTTACTATGACACATCGATGTACGTTGGGAATCAAAGAAAGTCGCACTGGTTGAACTGGAATAGACCCTTAAACTAACTAGGACTGCGGCATTACCAGTTTTATTTAGAACGAAAAGAATGACAAACAAGTCCATGTAATTATTTTTATTTGTTATAGTATGAATCGTATGTAATGTTATCAAAAGCTAAAGAAGTCTACAGCACTGTTTGCGTTAAATAAATAATATGTAATTTTGACAGCTAAAGGCTGCATTCACATTATAAGCGACTTTGTTGCTGTGTGTCGCTCTTCTCTTTGAAAAGAGGCGTTTCTATATCTAGTTGTTATAAACAAATGAGTAACTTCCACTCCAGTAACTGACGAGAGACGGATGACGTGAACTCCCCTGCTTCGTTCTCATTGGTAGTCGCTCCCGAATTTCGTTCATAATTTGCATAAAGTTAAACATTTCTCAACTTTGTCGCGCGACTGGACACGCCCATCCAGCCGTCAACGGTCACTGTCGCCGGATGCCGCCAAGCTTTCATTGAAATCAGTGAGATCGCGTCGCTCTGCTATTGCTAGTCGCTTATAATGTGAATGTATGTCACAGGAGTGACGATCTTTTAGGCGGAACCAAAAATTGGGAAGTTTTGGTTCCGCCCGGATGTTTCCGCCCGGACCGGTAAGAGAAAACACCGGACATCCGGTGGCGTCGCGAACGCTGTAATCAGCCAAACTACACACAGCTGGGAGCTATTAAGAGGAGCGCCGGGTGATTGGAGGAGAACAACACCCAGGGGAGTATTTAAAGACAAGTTAAACCATAGTCTTGGCTGATGTTATCCACTGTTGTGTTGGTGTGTATTGTAGCGCCGAGTTGGGCTCGCCGGATACGCTATATTTGGATCGTTGTATTGCTCTCTCTCTCCATGTTTGGATCATAGATCGATGTAAATGAGGATATCGAAGACCTTATAGGTGAAGTGCTAGACGGAAACTGACATTGGATGAGAGAAACGGAAGAAGAGGAAAAACTTACCGTTGTGAGTATACATCTGTGGAAAAGTGGTGTTGGTGGCTGGAAAGCGCCCTGTCTAGGTACCTGGAGTTATTATAGCGTGAAGACAACCTAGGACGAAGAAAGACAGAGATTCGTGGTGGGTGAGCCGAAGGTTTCGTGTGAAAGCAGCTACAGCGACGACAACAAACAAACGCTAGGCCGTCTGCCATCTCCCTATTCTCGCCCAGAGCGAAGTGGAAGAGGACGGGTGTCTATTGTGTGCACTGAGCGTGGTGGGTGAGTCTTTGGAAATTTTCACTTGAAGTGGTGCTGTGTAATGCCGTGTATTGCAGTGTGAGTGCTGTGTCTTGTTTGACGTAACCCCGCCTTCAGTCACTCGTCCCGTGACGACGAAGAGGAAAGAACGGCGCTAGAGAATACCTGTACAATAATGCTGTAGTGTGTTTTCAGTTTCACAGAATTACAGAGTGGCGGCGAAGAACTGTCCGAGTGGCAGTGTGTGTGAGTATTACACCTACTATTGTTACCTTACTTGTGTCCCTTTTCATCATCACAGAGTAGAGGCGAAAGAGATCCGCTGGCCCGAGGTCTCGACGAAAGGGCGCCCCGGTCCAGTTTTCGATTGACCAACGGGTCTCGAGGAAAGGGCAGCGCTCGACCCGGTGTGCCGGCGTGGCTTTCTCGCCCCTCTGTCCATCAACGAGTTCGCCGAGAGGGTCTTGGCCCCCGGCGTCCCATTACAAATCATTGCTAAATCGCCGCATTGCAGAACCAGCCAGCGTAAGCTCGCCACCCTGTAAGTTTCCATATAACCTGTTATGTCTGCTGATTGACAGGAAAGTGAGTGAGTCGTGAGAGCTGTGGAGAGAAAGAGAGCCAACGTGAACACTGAGATATTGAGCTGTGGAGAGAGCCATACCTACCTAGAAGCTGTAACCAGTGCAGAGGTGAGCGAACGTCTTGAGAACGATTCACTGTGTCCCTGTATCCCAGCAGCCGTCTGTGGAGAGAAAGAGAGCCAACGTGAACACTGAGATATTGAGCTGTGGAGAGAGCCATACCTACCTAGAAGCTGTAACCAGCGCAGAGGTGAGCGAACGTCTTGAGAACGATTCACTGTGTCCCTGTATCCCAGCAGCCGTCTGTGGAGAGAAAGAGAGCCAACGTGAACACTGAGATATTGAGCTGTGGAGAGAGAGCCATACCTACCTAGAAGCTGTAACCAGCGCAGAGGTGAGCGAACGTCTTGAGAACGATTCACTGTGTCCCCGTATCCCAGCAGCCGTCTGTGGAGAGAAAGAGAGCCAACGTGAACACTGAGATATTGAGCTGTGGAGAGAGCCATACCTACCTAGAAGCTGTAACCAGCGCAGAGGTGAGCGAACGTCTTGAGAACGATTCACTGTGTCCCTGTGTCCCAGCAGCCGTCTGTGGCGAGAAAGAGAGCCAACGTGAACACTGAGATATTGAGCTGTGGAGAGAGCCATACCTACCTAGAAGCTGTAACCAGCGCAGAGGTGAGCGAACGTCTTGAGAACGATTCACTGTGTCCCTGTATCCCAGCAGCCGTCTGTGGAGAGAAAGAGAGCCAACGTGAACACTGAGATATTGAGCTGTGGAGAGAGCCATACTTACCTAGAAGCTGTAACCAGCGCAGAGGTGAGCGAACGTCTTGAGAACGATTCACTGTGTCCCTGTATCCCAGCAGCCGTCTGTGGAGAGAAAGAGAGCCAACGTGAACACTGAGATATTGAGCTGTGGAGAGAGCCATACTTACCTAGAAGCTGTAACCAGCGCAGAGGTGAGCGAACGTCTTGAGAACGATTCACTGTGTCCCTGTATCCCAGCAGCCGTCTGTGGAGAGAAAGAGAGCCAACGTGAACACTGAGATATTGAGCTGTGGAGAGAGCCATACCTACCTAGAAGCTGCAACCAGCGCAGAGGTGAGCGAACGTCTTGAAGTCGATTCACTGTGTCCTCGTGTCCCAGTTGGAGTCTGCGAAGAGAGAGAGAATAAGGAAGGCGAGTGAGTCAACGAGCAAGGATCTGTGGGAAGTAGGCGGTGCACCGCCGTGCGCTAAGTCAAGGTACACTGACAGAAAAAGACCCATACCAGCACTCATTGTGTTTTATTCTGCCTCCAGGAAGGAAGAGGAGCGCGCCACGGGTAGAGGGAACCCGAGGCAGGAGCCAGTTCCCCCACGTACGACCCCCCACCCTCAGTCATTCATTGGGCCGTGGCCCCCCCTGGAGGGCGGATCCTGAATTTAGTTTTAAATTTCCCCTTTCCCAAGTTCCCCTATATTTTAACTATTTAAATAAATAAAGAATATTTTATACTTACTTGTACTCGTTGTTGTCTGGTCATTGGGTTGGTTTTGGGGACCTCCTCGAGGTGGAAGTTTAGAAGGGGCGTGGCTTAATCACTAGTAGCCAGCCCCTGGCTTGTGACATGTACCTTTAGTCTCAAACAACACGCCCACGGACTGTTGGCTAAATGTATAAGGCATATGGGACACGTTTCTGGAAACACTTCATCAGCAGATGTCGAAGTCATCCTTTGATTGGTTAACAGGATTTCTGGGATATGTGTATGACCTTCGCTACGCAAGAGTGGAGGACGCTTAACAATGGCAGCAGCTTAATGACGATATTAAAAGAATGTGGAACGATGGGAGTTGTAGACCTCACCTTTAATGTCGACAGGAATCGATCCGTAAAGGTCTCATAAATCATGGATGAAGTTTTTTAACAGTTACATTACAATGCGGATTGAAAGAAGCCACAACAGATCGACTTCCACATGCGAAAAACTACTACTATGCAGACTGATCGACCTACATGACATCCAATGCTGCGAGAATGATTCAAAAGCAAGATTCCTGCGATAGCTTGATGTCATACGGCAAGTAATCTGCACAGTGCCACTGAAATCAAAAACTTGCTTTTTGCATATTTTAATATTGTGCCTTTAACTGAATATATTTTAGAAACCAAATCAAGATGGATTTGAAAAGTAGTTGCAGTAATATTTACAGTTTTCATAATATTTCATAGGGCTCTGACGATTAATTGTGCAAATGCGCATTTTCTCAATGAATGAATTTAAATGAATTACGGTAAAATGCTGCCACATCCAAAAGCCAGAGGGCGCTCTCATGTAGAAACGCCATTTGTGCCACAGAAGAAGTATCATTACAAACGCTATTCCAGGAAATGTCTAAAGGGATATTTATATCGCTGTTCATTAGATTGTTTCAGGTATTTTCATGATAATAAAAATATTTTGAATGATTGTGTTTGACGAGTGTTGCTTTTTTAAATTCACATTATAAACGACTCAAACTCATAGTGATTTTAGATTGATAATTTATTTATTTATTTATTATTTATTTGACAGGGACGTTGCACAACAAATGTGTTGCACAGACCAGAAATAGCTTCAAGCTAATTTTCATCTGTAGTCCCTGGACAGCGGCAAAGTGACAACAAGTTAATACAGTGTACAATAAACATTTCTACCAATAAGTCCACTCACAGTACAAAATACAAATAAAACACCTATAAAAATATCGTCTCAACAAATGCACTAACTGCAGTATTTACAACTATTAAAATTTACCTGCTATAACCCAATTTACCAATTTTTGTGCTAATGATTACAAAACTGCCCATTTTTCAACCACTTTTTAAGGTTAAATTTAAACTGTTGCAATGTAATACTCTCTCGCACAGTTAAAGGCAACGAATTCCACATCCCTGCTGCTTTTACTGAGAAGCAATTCTGTCCAAAGGTAGAGGACCTAAATTTAACATAACAGTCTCCTCTAGAGGTGGCTCGCGTTGTTCTAATTCCTACCTCTTCACACGATTTTACCAACATTCTCAGGGGCTGTGGTGCCAAATCATGAAAAATTTTATATACTAAACTAACATTCGAAAACAAAATAAAATTTTCAAACGTTAGTAGTCTATATTTCTTCACAATATTACAGTAGTGGTATGAAACAGGTTTTTTGTCTAAAATTTTAAGTGCCTGTTTATACAAGCTTTGGAGCGGCTGTAATACAGAGTTGTTTGCTAAAGACCAAGTTGTGCTGCAATAAGTAAAATGTGACAATATCATTGCATGCATATAAAGCTTAGCTGCATCTGTGCTCATTTGCTGGCGAAGATATCTAAACTCCGATAAATTAAATTTTACAGTTTTTATCAGTTTGGAAGCATGCTTCTTAAATGACAGTGTCCTGTCCAACACCACACCTAAATACTTAACAAACTCTGCTTCGTGAATTCTTGTTCCTTTTACAATAATTTCTGGCGCCGAGTGAGAAGTATTCCTTGTTGAAAAAAACATGCTGACAGTTTTACTATAATTCAAAGTCAAGCATGATTGCTCCATCCAAGCTGAAATTTTTTCCATTGCTCCCTGGAGCACTGCTGCTGCATTCTGAATTTTTTTTGCATGAACATATATCACAGCATCGTCGGCATACATTTGTACATGCACATCAGGACAAATAGCCGGAAGATCATTTATATACACACTGAACAAGAGAGGGCCCAAAATGGAGCCCTGTGGCACCCCAACTGGGCAATCTAAGAATGATGACATCGTGCTCTTAACTCTTGTGCAGTGCTTCCTATTATTTAAATAAGATGTAAACCATCGTAATGTCTCATCAGAAATGTTATGAGTGGACAATTTGGATAAGAGGATGTTATGGTTTACCGTGTCAAAAGCTCTTTTCAGATCTAAAAATATAGCCCCCACCACCCCCCCTTTATCCAACATGGCTTTAAGTTGTTCAACGAAATAACAAAGTGCCGTTTCAGTCGAATGATGTTTTCTAAAACCGAACTGAAGTGGATTCAGGGGGTGCTCTCCAAAATTCAAATGATCCATTAGTTGCATGGCCACTACTCTCTCAACTACTTTAGATATTACAGGTAGGATACTCACTGGTCTATAGTTGGCCAGCTCAGCTTTGTCTCCTCCCTTATGCAAAGGTGTAATCACTGCCTTTTTAAGACAGTCTGGGAAGACCGCTTCTCCGATGGATCGATTGATTAACTGAGTAATAGGTCGACATAGGGTGGCAGCATTCCTTCTTATCATACACGAATCTAACCCATAACCATCCTGTGACTTAGAAACTTTAAGTTCTTGTAAAATTTTAATGACCTCTGGCTCCGAAACCTCATTTAAGTGAAACACTCGTTTTGTTAAATCTACAGATTTCAGATCCACTTTTCTATTATCAAAAACAACTGCCAATTCATTAACAGAATCTTTAAAAAAACTATTAAAAGCACTAGCTACCTTTGATTCATCTTGCGTTAAAACATTGTTTATTTTAATTTCATAACATTTCTGAGACATTTTTTTCCGAGAAATAGTATTAATGTGCTTCCAAACCAAATGATTGTTTCCTTTAGCTTGTGTTATCAAATCAATAAAAAAGTTTGCCTTCGAAATTCTTAATTCTTTTACTACTTTATTTCTGTAGTCCTTAAATAGACGCATGTCATTATCAATTTTCGATGTTAAAGCCTTTTTAAGTAGAAAATCTCTTCTCCTCATCAAATTCCAAATCTCTTTTGTCAACCAGGGTAAATTTACTTTTTTATTGAAGTTAACACACTTTTTAATAAATTTCACTTTAACATTATTAATTAAATCTAAAAAGCTCCCACAAAATGGGTCTATTTCATCATTAAGATTCAAAATATTCCAGTCAACCTTCTCCAACTCCTGATCAAAATGTACCAAGTCTTTATTGGGTATTTTATAAAAAGTCTCTTTCTTTGTCCTAAATGTAAATCTATTTTTGTTTAATTTCCTTACTATAAGAACTAAATTATGATCTGACATACCTGTAATAAAATTTAAAGATTTTATAATTCTGTCAGATTTATTTGAAAATACCAGGTCAATTTGTGTTTTAGATGTTTTAGTTATCCTAGTCGGTCCTTTTATTAGCTGTTCAAAATTATAAAAACCAGTTATTTCCTTTAACCTTTTCCTACTGTTTTTATCTATCCAATTAACATTAAAATCACCTAGTACAATTACTTCTTTACCAAGAGTATTTAATTCTTTTAAAATCCCCTTAAATGATGTATAAAATGTAACATCAGCAGAAGGTGGTCTATAGAACCCAGCTACAATAAATGACATCTGAGGTGACACATTAATAGTTAAAGCAATACATTCAATCTCTACGTCAACTTTATCTTGCACATGAATCTGTTGGCATTGTAAATGCTCTTTAACATAAAACAGTAGTCCACCACCTCTTCCAATAGGCCTATCCCTTCTAAATATGCTATAGCCTGGAATCCGGTAGGCAGCTTGTGGAGATGCCTTTGTTAACCAGGTCTCCGATAGACAAATAAAGTCCAAGTTCGAGCCAGTAAGCAGTTTTTCCACCTGATCGATTTTAGTGGAGATACTCCTAACATTTAAATGTCCCCCCAGCAGTCCTTTAGGTTTCGATTTAGCGTCCCAGATAACTTTAGCGTGGTTGAGTGTCTGAAAGAGTGTCAAGTCATACCTTCGTATCGACGGTTTTAAATGATGTAGAAAACTTCTCTTTTGACATTGATTGATACGTTCTGTGGAATTTCTCCGCTGCGTGCTCCCCGCCGCTCCACTTCATTCTCCCTCGACGCCTCGGCTGCTGTATCCCTGCTGAACCAACTCCAAACTAGGCTGTTCGTTTATCACTCCTTCGCACCCTTGATCCTCGAGTAGTGCACTATCCGCTGTACACATATCCTGCCCAGTGAACCCAAAACACAAATCTCCATGCATCGATTGACTAGGTAAATCCAGAAAAAAATGCTCGTCGACATTTGAACCAGCCGGGTGGGCGCACACCACGTCGTCACAGCCCGTCGCTTTGTCAAAATCGCCGCTATTGGAGGAAGGGCCTGGGCATTGATGAACGTCTCCCGATAACAGGAGACCCAGGATAATAATCAGCGTTCCACCTTGCGAACTTCTCACAGGCTGTTTTTTAAGTCTTTTTTTCAATGAAGTCAGGAGGGTCGGAAATACGAACGTGGTAGCCACAATAGTCTTCCCGTAGCCGAAATGCTTTCCCCCAAACTTGATGGAAACATTTGCCTCCTCCTGGTTACTATATCCATTTAGATTTAGTTTCAAATGCCATACTCGTTCGCCGCACTTTGGAACTGATAGTGTTAGAATAAACGCATAAAGCAGGAATGCCCACAGCACACCAAAACTACTGCACCTGCCCGCCGCCATGATTTCATTTTCCATCTTCATCTTCCTAATGAACACAGAGCCGTAGTACACGCACAAGCTGTGCATGAAACACAGAATCGGAGCCTTGTGATTCAGAATCGATTTCAGGCAGGTCTTTTTAATGGGGCACGTGATGTATCGTATTAAAAAAAAATTTAATATTTTTTTTTAGGGCTGTCAAAAGATTAATTACGATTAATCGCATACAAAATTAAAGTTTGTGTTTGCATAATGTATTTGTGTGTCTAATTATTATGTATATATTAATACACACATACATGCATACATTTAAGAACATTTTTATGTATGTATATATTATGCACAAAAACAAACTTTTATTTTGTATGCGATTAATCATGATTTATCGTTTGACAGCCCTAGTTTTTTTTTGGACAAATAAAATAGAATGTTAAGCCACTGAATGAGAAACTAAACAAAATGTTGTGTTTAGCACCACATAAACAAAACAACATTTAGTGCATACACAACTTGCTCTTGCCATTTATCTTGGCATATATCAAACTGAATAATAGTATCTGTTCTACTTCCTCATTACTTCACAGAAAATAGGAGAGCTGAGTTGCTGGCCACAGTATGAGTGTTGATGTGTAGACGTGGGCGATCAATGTGTTTCTGAACAGGCAATTTATAAAACCGAGCTCTAATAAATATCCCGTGTGGGTGGACATGGGAAGTTTGGAGTTTAAAAATTAAAGTATGTTTATGCAGTTTAATGAACTTTTTAGTTTCAATAGATCGTAAAAAAAAGATTTTTCATGATGTGATCAAATGTAGGGGACGTTAATGGGAGCGTTCGTAATACTTTAATAGTTAATTTTACATCAGAGTTTTAATAAGAAAATACGTTTGTTTGAAGTTCTTCTGCATTAGCCCTGTCAACGACTGCGGGTAAATAAATGTATTTAATAGCCCTTGAAATCAGTGAGTACTCAAAGGAATGAATCTCAAAGCACATCCACTACATTACACTTAACCAGCAGGGCTTCTCCCTTTAGATATTCACTGCAGCTTTTCAAGTTCCTACACAAGATTTGCAGGATTAGAAACAGTAAGCTGGACGTGAGATCAATACGTCGATTGCCCAACCCTTCCCACCTCTGGTTACCAGATGCATTTCATTTCCCAACAATTAGCAGCTCGTGGGTTATGTGAGTGATTTTTTTTCTGAAGGACATTTTTTTGTGAACAATTCTCACTTAGCAGCTGAAGTGATCCAGTGGTTTTTGGCGCTTAGCATCCATTGGGACCGTAGGAGAGGACATCACTCTGGGTGATGCACGCTGGGTCAATATCAGCAGGGCATTAGCGGGGCTCCAACGGGTTGTGTGTTAGCAGTTAGTGGCACCCATCAGCCTCCATTATACACCCACTGGAGCAGAAGACATCTCTCAAATGTACCAGGGATGTGTCCTTCAAATCTGACCCTCAAATAGATCTCACCTGTAATTTAACATGGTCCTGTGTTAGATTCAGATTCAGGGATGTTTGGAAACATAATGGTTTGTAATTATTTTTCACATTTCTTTATGAGATTTGGTGCAATTATGGAAATGCACATTTATTTATTTGAATAAAATCATCAGTAATTATAGCCATTTAACCTTAAAAACCCTAATAATTAACAATAACAAAATTATGACAACTATAACACAGAAAACTTCAATTCAGAGCTTAAATTAATAGTAAAATAACATGTTTTAAATTATTAATATCATTTTATTGTAATATTTTATTAAAATTAGTAGTAATATTATTATGTATAACATTTAAATATAAGTTTAAAGGACAATCCGTCATTGTTTTGGCAAGTGGCTTACACACTTTTTACTGAAGATACAAATAAATAAGAGTAGACAGCTGATTATTTTTGTGGATATAATCCTCCCTAATTCAACCATTTTCATTCATTGGGAGCTGTGACATTTTATGGCACGATGTGTTGATGTCACAATGGTGTGGGTGTTTGTGAAGCAGGCATTATGGAGGTGTATTAAAAAATGGTGATGATGGAGGACAAAATGTTCCTGAGCAGCACAGCACATAACCCACATAACCCAATGGGCTTCGACCATGACCACCCATTACTTACCCCACGCTATAGGACTACAGACAGACTACAATATTTTAGCAAGGTGTTGTGCAGTTCACTAGAAACTGAAAGAGAAAAGAACAGAGAGAATTGGGCACGGGAAGAGCACAGAACAAAGGAGAAAAAATATGTTGTTTTGGTAAAAGTAACATAAAATGTTTGAGAGGCTAGAAGGTCATTTGAATAGACCGGGTTTGGAGAACATTGATGATGGTTCTGAAAGCTTAATGGATCTGCCTACAGTCATGGTCAGAGAGATTCACTGAACTGCCATCTTCTCTCACGCTGAATATCACACTTCACTAAGGCTCTAAAAACATAGTCTGCCATTTATGGATTTTCAAATGTCTCTTCTGAGGATGATGGATAGATATTACAGGGGAGCTATTAGCTTTAAGGTCCTTAGGTGCACAAGGTATGTCTGATATAAAATGTACCAAGTAAATGTACTACATTAATCATTACACTCTTTGACAACAGAGACATTATATATACATTTTGGGTAATAACCATCATAACAAACAAAATAGTAAAGCTACTGTATGTTGTTGTGCTCTTTTAAAGCTGCTCTATTTATCTAGGCATAGATGATTTATATGGATTTTGTACAAGGTGTAATGACATATCATAATATCTTTTTTTTATATATATACTTGAAGTGGATATTGTTTATAAATCTGTCTATAATAGACAGGTATCCACACTGTATTCATTCATCCAGCCCTTTTTTAACAATAGTTCAATTATAAATGGATACAAATGTCTAAATATGTGAGAAAAAGCAGCACAATTATGATAAAAAAAATTTTTTATATGTGACCCAGTCAGTCAGTACAGTTTCAAAAATTTTATTCTGAGATAATGAGCATCAAAATCTGATTTTAGCCATTCATTTCATCATGATTTCAATCTTTAACATGATCTTATTCAATCAATATTAAAGATATAAACAAAAATAAATTTGACCCACAACTTTTAATAAGAACGGCACATTTATTTTGTTGGCAGCCAGCAATCATTCATAGCCTATTTTAAACAACGGCAAGAATAACGCTAACTTTAGCGGTTTTCATATTGTAAGTGCTGAGAGGTTAGTTGTAACACAGCGTGCGTTACAATTAACCCCGTTGGGTCAAAATATTTTCAAGCCCACCAAAAAAGTTGCTAAGAGCTGCAGGCATTTTCAAAACGATGCTATGTTTTAGTCAACAAGACACTGATTAATATGACATAGCATTGGATTTGGTTTCTTACACACCCAACTTAGAAACCGAAAAAAAAACATGATATGAAAAAATGTACTTACATGCCACCAAAACACTCGTTCATCAATAACTCTCTAGAAAAAAATTAAACATTTCAAATAATTTGCGGGAGATCGTCTTTTGGCAGCATGAAAAAAATCTGGAAAACCAAAATGCTCAACCTGTGCAACAATGTAAACAGTCCGTGTTACAACTAACCCCACATTAGTTTTTGGCCCGTGCATCCCTACGCCACAACATTAAATTACACATTACAAAGTTGTTAATATGTTAAAAACAAAGTTGTGAATTAGCGCTACATGCTAATTAATGCTATGTGCAAGTGTTGGTAACACTTTATAATAATGTTCATTAGTTAACATTAGTTAATGTATTAACTAACATGAACAAACCATGAGCAATACATTTGTTACAGTATTTATAAATCTTTGTTAATGTTAGTTAATAGAAATAAAGCTGTTCGTTGTTTGTTCATGTTATTTCACAGTGCATTAACTAACGTTAACCAAATTTTAATAAAAAAAAATTGTAATTTTTGAAATTAACATTAATAAAGATTAATTAATGCTGTATATAAGTGCAGTTCATCATTAGTTCATGTTAACAAATGTAGTTAACTAATGTTAACTAATGAACATTATTGTAAAGTGTTACCTTAGCGTTTAGGCTGAAGTTCTACTATTGACTTTACAGTTACGTTTTGCAGGTCCATACTGAAAAATATTTGTCAGGAATGTCAAAGTAGCTTGTAACAGACAACAGCAGGGTTAAAGTGAAATTACTAAACGAAACATATGAGCCTGATAGAAAATTTAGCATCTGAACTCATCATATGTTCTGATTAGAGCTGTCAAAATTAACACATTAGTGCAAATTCATTTTAACGCCACTAATTTTATTATTATATGAAATACATTCATATATACATATATTTATACATGAATTTATACATATATTCTGAAAGGAAAATTCATATAAAATACTATGGCTGATGATTCTGTTGAAAATGTAAACAGGCTGGTGTAAAAATACATTTGTATAAAACATCTATATTTGTCCACACCCATGTTGATTAGAGTATTAAAAACTAAAAAATTTGATAAAGTGAGGTAAATTTAGAACAGATAAAAACGTGTGATTAATTTGCGATTAATCGCGAGTTAACTCATGAAATGCGATTAATCTTGATTAAATATTTGAATCTATTGACAGCCCTAATATTGCTTTACCTAGCATCTTTAATAGGAAATTTTGCCATGCAGTAGAATCCCACGGGGCTGCAGTTGTTTGTGTATCCTACTTCCTCATGTAGGATATTGTTCACCACCTTTCATCTTTAGTTTCGCAGTTTGGACGAGAGCCAAGCCTATGCAAGGAGATGAAATTACAACTTTTCACCTCACCTTCACATCTAGTGCATCTGCATAGGTGAGTCATGTCAGTTCCACACAATCCTGAGCATAGACAAGGAATTAAACAGCAAATAAATGATCAAGGATAAATCAGCCAAACATGTGCATCCTCACTAATTGCAATTTCCATATATTTTTTTTCCATAACTGCAAAAAAAGGTCTGACATTTACCTGTGGCACACTATTCTCAAAGTAATGCAATGCTGGGTTCCAAATGCATCTGGGGCAAATTCGCAACCCCAAACACTAAGTATATATTAAATTATGCATGCAGTTTAATATTATTCCTCTGTTTTCTTTCTTTCTTGTTCTGTCTCTTCCCTCTGGGAGCGGCCAGGGGTTTTGCAGTAGTAATTGGGGAGCTTCAGAAACATGCAGATGAAGCTCTGAAGAGAGGAAGAGAATGAAAGTGAAAGAGGGGGGACTCATAATTAGATGTTCAGTTCTTTGGCTCTGTGAAGCCATTTCTCAGGAGGTTGCCATTCCTGACTCACTCACTTTTGAATGGCATGACACCATTAAAGTCACTTTAGCATAAGGGACATTACTCTCAATTCACAGCGAGTCAACACTTTGGGAGACCTCCTGTGAATATAATGAAGTCTGCCTTGATGCATAGGTTTTATAATCAACATTAAAAGATAGGATGGGTTTACACCTCTCTTCAAATTAATTGATAAGCCTATTTATTTTGATATCCTAACTATCAACAATTACACGGTTAGTTGCCTTTTATTACGTACAATACGCAACGCATCTTTCATGATGCGCACAATCTTATCAGAACAGACCTGCTACCAACCAGCGGAGAACCATAGAAACAGTTTATGGTATATAAATAGATTTGAAATAAATATTTATGTTTGTATACAGTGATGAACCGGACCAGGAGAGGTTAAAGGTAGACGCAATCCTGACTCACCCACATGAGCAACAGCTCAACGTGTCAAACGTGCTTGCACAAACACTGCTCAGACAACCATCGTTTGTCTGTGGGGATTTTTTATTATTGTTCACCAGGTCTAAATCTATCTTCAAGTTTAAGTCTTTCCACATAATAAAGAACTGTTTTCTGTTTGTGAACAATAGAGGATTATATATATATTTTGAATGAACTGAAAAATAACAGCGAGCAGCATGCTATTTTGTGGAGAAATAGAGCTTTTAACATACTGAGGGGAAACCAATTTCAACTGAATGACATTCATTTCCTTTGAGATGTCATGGAGGGTATAATGTAGAAAAAATATTGTTTTTTAATATTAAAGTCAGAATGTGTATGCATGGCACACAGGTGCATTTCCCTTTGTAAAAGGTTGTCAGCGGTGCGTTTGGGTAAGATAATGCAAGGTATGCTTATATGCATGGACTTCTCACAAGAACATTGCTTATGGATAAAAAAAAAATTGCTGCTAACCTAATCCATCAGACACATCTTATTTTTTTTAGACCTATTTTTCATGGATGTTCTCAGTGCTGACTGCAAGAACCTGTTTGTGTGTCTTCAATATATACAAGTTATGATATAAATACATCAGAGATCCGTTTTGCATTTTGCATTCCTGAGGCACCTTTTGAGTTTGAGTTCTCGGTGAAATCTCAGCATCGTTTTCAAACCTGGACATTTGAGAGCTTTGCTGTGCTCCTCTCATTTCTGTGCTCCTGGCTCTTTCTAGCTGATGATGCAGCAAAAGGATGTGGTGAACATTTTTGCACCTAATTCCATTACTTAAAAAACACACTTCTCTGTTGAAGACCCAATTTTTTGAAATGATGATGGAAAATATCAACAAACTTTTTGGCTTTTGGTTTAAGCCAAAGCCAATAATGTCCATCTTTCTGTGGTTCTTTGTGCGCAAGCCCAGTCTTCCTTATCGCCAGGCTGGGTGGTAATAGGATTGCCTTTCACACCAAAGGTCTCCAGCAAAGAAACAGGGTAAGAAGGAATCTGAGGCTGGGCACAAATGCTCACACATGTGCAAAAGTGAACCTGCCACACATGGCGAAAAGAAACGGAGTGTAGACGGTGTGGCGGGTCACCGTAGCAGAAGCTTATAGCTGGGGATTTCTTAAGGCCAGAATGCAATCGACAAAATGAAAATTGCAAACATAAGTTGAAAAAAATCCTTCCCTGTAGAAAAAAGACAGAGTCGGCATGCCATGAGCCCAGAGATTTTTGCTTCTCAGTGATTCTTATTTATTTATTTGCTTGTATTTTTGTTGAGAAAGATAGATGATAAAGTGAATTTCTTAATACTCCCTCAGAAGCTTGAGCTTTGAATGTGAAAGAAAAGAAATGTAGAAAAACCTTGTTCAATACACAGACACATAACCTTTACATTTGTAGTGCGACTTTATACTGTGATCTCGCCTTTCGAGGAACATTCAAAGATTACATATTGATTTTTCATCATTAAAAAAATTGATTCACAATCAGTTCCGAATCGACTGGGAATGTCAGCCTCGGATTGAATAGAAAAGAAACTATAGCTTGATGTTGCCCTGTACGAGACTCATTATCATAAATGCAATCTGTTTTACAGGCAACATGCGTCAACCGGCGTCAACCGGTCACCTTGAGGATGGGAAGAAAGAACGAAAGAACGGAGGTGGATTAATTGATGGAACTGGAGAAATAGGCGAGTGATGATGGTGTCGATACTCCTCTGCTTGAATTTTAAATCTAGAAATATAAGCAGCCTGAGGCATAAAGCTCTCTATTAGTTCTCGGTGATAGCTGCCATGCATTTACAAAGTCATGCAGTGAAAAAACCTGCGGGTTAAGCAGATCTGTCCGATTACGGTTATCGTCTCCCATCGTTTTCATTCCAAGGTTGATAACTTCATGGAGAACCCTTGGGGCCAAGTAAGCTGGATGTGATAAACTATAATGATAAATAAGTCTCCAACAAATTATTTTAGAAACAGCCTATCGTTTATCTAGAAATTTATGCAGCCCATAAATTTAATCTCTAAAGGGCTATGATATCAAGCCGAGCTCGGATTGTGAATAAAACTAAAACCAATTTTGTTTCCTAAAAAACGTATCACCCAAATTGATCACCCAAATATGATAATTTTGTCCCTACCAACCAGTTTGAAACCTGTATGCTGCTTTTTCGCTCTAAATACATTTTTTACAGCTCTTTTTAAGGCAACCACGAAGGATTTTTTACAGCTTCTGCAGAGCTATCAAATCACGTTAGTCCTTGAAATTAAAGAATTTAAATCATAAATATACATTCATAGCGTTTATAAGGTTTTTACAATATCTTACAAATGTTATCTCTCTGTGTTTCACTGAATGACAGCATACAGGTGTGAACTGACATGAATAATACAAAATAATTTTGGTGATTTATTTCTTAAGTGCACATTGCCTTGTCTTGCTCTATCTCTCTTGTTTTCTCTGTATGTGTCCAAACCTATTCCTCACTTAGTCCTCCATGTATTGTAATTGATTTCCTGACAATCCGGACCCAGATAAGAGCAGGACAGGGATATTGGAGAAAGCCCAGGCTCAAACACTCATTCGCTCTTTCTCATTCTCTAACACTGCTCCTGGTGGCTATCAGATCATCTGATCTCAGGAGTCTTGTGACCTATTGTTGGGCATGAATCCCTTTCAAAGACACTGGATGCAGCAGAAGAGAGAAAAGCACAAAACCTGACCCCTGTAAATGAAGCACATACCTGTAGTATACTTGGCTTGTCTACATTCTCACTGACAGCGTGTGTGATGTAATTTTCATAATTTGCACAAAATGTCATTACAAATGTCATTACTTTATTACAAAATGCTCAACAACAACAAAAAAAAGGTCCACTAGGGACCCTTACACGTACAGCTGGTATGTACCCTCAAGCAGTATAGTCTAAGCAAAAGGTCATAGCCAACAACAATAATGACTAAAATGGATTGCGTGACATTACAATTACAATCACATGTAATGCAAATCATGTTGTCGACAGAATTGGATGTATCTGCAGGACACTGTGTAACAACAGTGCAGTCATCAAACCCAGTCATCCATGCTTGCAGTCAAGAAAGCAAACTTTGAAAGGCTTGTATAAGATGTAGTGAAAGGTGGAAAGTGATGGCTACCTGAGTCTAAACACTAGTGGTCTGAATAACCTGAGTGAAGTAAACCATGAAAGACTGAGAACAAAACCCTTTAATAAATCTGTCCAGGTCTCCTCAGTGGCAGCTGCAGGCTGTCTTTATGAACTTTCCAGACACAGTTTGTCTTCGTCTGAAGTTTTAACCATACGCACCTCACTATTGATACCAGCAGCATTATTTATAATAGGGATAAATAATACACCTTTATAAATTATGCCAGTACTCTTTTTTTCACACAGGCATACATTATGTTTCCGAGAGATGTTTTTACTTTATCTGTTTGGTTTCTTAGTTAGTTTTTTATTATTTTGGAATAAGAACGCCACTTTAAAAAACTTTTTTAAAAACATGCTATGCTTTCAGAAAATAGAGAAAGAGGATGTGTTGCAGATCGGACTTCATCCCCCATGGGATCTCTTCTGCTCCAGTGCTGTGACTTGTTCATATAGTGCAATGATAATATAATATTTTTTTCTAGATTATTAATGCCAAGTTAATGTAAAAATTGGGAAACACTTTACTTGAAGGACTGTTCATAAGACTGACATAACACCTTCATAATCATTACATGACACGTGCCATGAACATAAAGGAGATTTTATTCATGTTTATGACAATGGTCATTAAGTGTGATTCATTCAGTTGTCATTTTTAATGCAAAGATGACATTGTTTGAGATGTCTTTGTTATGACAACTTGACATTAACCAATACATCAAAACCTGTCATGACAACTTGACATTACCAAAACAACATAACTGACCACTTTTTAACCAGTAATACAAATTGATTTTGTCATTAAAATGTAATTTAATGTTAATTCTCTGTCATATAGTTTTATAACAGTGTCATGAATATTTTTCTTGACCTCAACTACAGTGGTACAAGTATAATTTGTCATTAAAAGTCATCAAGTGTTAATACTGTGTCAAATAGTTTTATAACAGTGTCATGAATATTTTTCTTGACCTCAACTACATTGGTACAAATATAATTTGTCCTTAAAATGTCATTAAGTGTTAATACTCCGTCAAATAGTATCAGTGTCATGAATATTCTCTAGTTCATGATGTTTTTTTAAGTTTTCTCCATGTGTTTAACAAATAAAATGAATCATTTAATAATAATAATAATAATTACAATTTATACAATTATATTTTATTGCATTTGGAGAATGATTCACCTAAAATTAAATGAAAACACTAAAATAATGTGTTAAGCCATGCAGTGTTGGGTCCATATTGCTGGAAAACAGTTAATTGTATTAAATTAAGTAATATATAAAATTATAAGTAATTTCAAAAACCATAGCGACAGGTGTGTTCGGCAACACGCAAACCGACATGTGTATGACAGTGGTTCTCAAACTGGGGGCTGCGAGATTGTGGCAGGGGGGCTCTAGTTTTATGACATTTTATAAAATACATTCATTTATCATAAATTCCTTGTAATTAAACCTCAAAAAATAAGGCTATAACCAACAGTACTACATTGCATCATTTTATATATATATGGTTTAAAATTTGTATGACATACATTTTCTTTGGGGTCCATTGTATACAAGGGGGGCTGCATGCCGAAAAAGTTTAAGAACCACTGGTGTATGACATAAAAATGCAGTGAGAGTGACTTAAAGCGTACAGAGCTGTCGACTCCTGAATCACTGTCAATGTATTTTGATGTCATGCACTTGATGGTTTTTGTGACGCCATATAATGTCAACCACACCTATTATGTTTTGTCCTTTAATCAAAAATATAGCACCATATTTATAGAATGATCATGTGACTTTTACGCACATTGGGTTATCTGTAAATCCCACAAGCATTGTCTATCTTGTTAAATTATCTCAGTTAACTTGTATCTGTATTTAGGAAAGTCTTGCCTGGTCCAGTGTGGTGGCGAGGTTGATTTGCACTACTGTACTTGACCAATCAGAGGCATCATACAGGTACCTCACAGGTAAGATAACAGCGTATTATATTACGAAAGTGGAATTGGGATTATTAACAATAAAATGTATACAAATACAAACAATTAAATTGAAAAACAAAAAAAACAATTCTTTGTTTAGATGAATTAATCTGTAGGGCTGCCACAGCAGTTCTGTATTTTTCTGGTGTTTGGCCTATTCAAAACATATTGGTAACACCTTTAAGCACAAACGACACAGGCTCAAATCCAATTCACATCCTTCTCCCTGTTTCCCATAAATCCTTAGTTCAGGACCTAGTTCTGCATTGCATAATGTATTTTCATTTGTTTACAAAGCAATGGCCTATCATTTCTTAATGTAAAATCTTGTGACTTCAAAGTTCGCCTCTGGCCTCTCTGTTTCCCGTGCTGAGCCTCACCCTGTTTAACAGATGAGTGGTCCATTTTTACACCGTTCCAAAACAATCCACACCGCCGCTGCACTTTGAACTGGTGAACGGCACAGGCGCTACGAAATCCCAAGGGAGTCATGCTCGATTGGCTGGCTTAGTGTGGGTGAGCTCATGCATACACACGCATATGCAGCATATAAAGAAGCACAAGCACATGGACGTAATGGACACATATGGCGGGACAGACCGTCTTACGCTTCAAGAAACACAATCCTTCTTATGCAGTCAGAGTCTGTCTAAACCTGCTCTTCATCATGGCTCAAGTATCACTGCAATCATGCAGATATTGATTTGTTTTATTATAGTAATCATTAATTGCTTGTTCAACGGATGGAGATCCATACTGTATTAGTATATTTTGCACACTAAGAATTGTCACAAGACATAACAGGATACAGTACAGTTGCCTTTTTCTAGTCTGTCTAGAGGTGAGTAAAATCAATTCAGTGTACATACACAGATTTTAGCGTATTTTAAAGGTCACCTAATATGAGAAATTCACTTTATTGTGTTGTTAACATAATTGTGCTTTCATTTGCATTTAAAGATACACACACAAAAACAGCACTTTTCCGCTGCACACCCAAAAATGGGCTTTTAACCTCTCGACGCGCACTAGTTTGTGGGTGGCATGAAGTCAGTTTTTTTTTAACACAGCTGCTAATATCTGTATAGCCTACTGTCTACAAACATTAATAATTTTAACATTACTATACATTGTTTAAAAGGTCTACGGGTTTAGCATCAGTGTATGGTCTCTGTTTTGAGATACAGATACTCTAGCATCATAAATGTAGTATTTTGTGACAGAAGTCCAGATGACAACGTGCAAAATATAAATGGGACTTCTTACCTTTGTGTTAATATAACGATCGCGAGTCAAATCCAGTTTGTTTCAGATGTGTTAATACCCCATGAAAACCGTCTAATAGAATACATCCAATGATCCATTTTTGTCCACAAATGTGTATAATCCATGAAATTTAGATATATAGTCTGTGTTTAGATCAGATTTCGCATGAAAATCTTGTAATAAAATATACAATCTGAGGACTATTTACGTCGTAACACTGTATATGAGATTACACTTTAGGTTCCGCTAAACACATAAACCCGTGGTCAAACATTGTTTTCTAAAAGTAGGTGGGAGTACAATACATAATATCCAAACAGCGCTGTCAAATATTGTGAAGTCATCTGACTCGCTCTTTCCTCCAATGACTTAATGGAAAATAATGATAGACAGAACGTGTAGCCAACTAGCCATTTTATATGCTAATATAAGGATAAATAATAATACGAATGTGTATGCATGTAAACAAAAAAACTTTTATTTTGGGGCTGACTGGCACTTAGAAAAGGCACTAGTTTTACAAAAACCCTTGCAAGAACCACATTTTTCAGCCTATTGACCTCAAACATGAAACATAACTTCTTTAGACTTGTGGCTTTGGGATCATTGCATTTCTAGGTTTCACATACATATAAAAGATGTTATGCAAAAAAAGTTTTATTCCAAAGTACTCCAGCCTCTCTAACTTTTTACATTTTTAACTTAAAATTATTCTGAAACCTGGAAAATGAAGCTCAAAGTAAAAACAACCATTTTAGTGAAAGTGGGTATTTTCATGGTTTGGGCTACACTGTAAATAATTTCTGTAAAAATTAAAGTATTACTGGCAACTAGCTGCCAGTAACTTACTGTATATTTTAAATTTATGGTATTTACTGGCAACAGTTTGTTCAAAGTTAAATGAACATGAAACATTTTCAGTCTTTAACTTCTACAGTAAGTTACTGGCAACCAGCTGCAAAATTACAGCAAAGTTTTTACAGTGTAGACTGGGGGTGCTTTTCAAGAGGTTAACATGGTATCATGTGATCTATAGGGTATTTGGACATCAAACGTCACAGGCACATTCTGGGGACACCTGAGACTTTTATTCCATCCTTAAAAAATTGTCATATTAGGTGACCGTTAACATAAATTATGAAGTAATATGTGTCTGGACGGGGTTATCAAAACCAAAAACACATTTAATTAATTATTGTATGCCACCCGACATATAACATAGTTAGAAAAGGTAATGATTAATAAATGTGCATCAAATACTCGAGTAAAAATTAAAATACAGTGGGAGAATCATACAATTGCATTGCTACGTAGAAAATCATTTGCCTGAGAGAAGTATAGTTTATCTGTCATTATACAGGAACCGCTTGACTGCAGAATGCTGTGATTGACAGGTCAGCATCAAGATAAAGTAAACTAATAATTTATGTCAAAATGAATGAGCAGAATGAAATTCCATTTTTCTTGTGGAAATAAGGTTTCGATTTAGTATTTAAAGCGGTATTTACATTAAACCCTAACTCATCCAGACTGATTTAAAATAAATTAACATTTTACTGTCTCTTAGTCAGAATGTCTCATAGTGCAAAATGTATTATTTTTTATAAAGATCTCCATGCAAACATAGCAGACTGGTGAGTGGCTATTGGTAGTGAAGGGAATAGCCTCTGAACACATTAAAGGTGCTCCCGATCCGTGTGTTTGTGTGAACGTGCTTCTTGAAGTTATGCCTGCTCTGCCTCATCCATCACAGATAAGTGGCAGATGGTGATGACCATGGCCGGGACAGAACGGGCGCTAACATCATCACTGCGGAAAACGCAGCAAGGGCTTTACCTACTGCCTAATCCACTTAGTCAAAGACAAAGCTGTTTTAATCCATCCCTCCCTTTCTCAAACTCTTCCTCTGCTCTGTGATGGACACCCTAAAGCCTCACGGGATGACAGAAATAAAAGCAGAACAAGCTTACTCTGCATATTTCTGTGACTGACGGAGGATTAAACTGAAATCTCTTCCTCTTTCATCACTGATTTAATAGGCTGCTGTAAATTTAATGCATTGATTTTATGGGATTATTTGCTGACGGTTAAACTTGTGTACATTATCTTTTTGAAGGGCAACATTAATGTCCATGATACGCAATATAATCTGGTTAAATAATCTGAGCACAACCCTAAAATTACATAACCAAAGTTGTCTGTAAATAGTGGGTTTGCCATAACAAATCAGATGTAACTTATGAGGTGTCATGTAATATTTGATAAAAAAAAGTAAATGCAAAGTAAAGGGGATCACACACCGAACACATTTTCTATGAGTATAAGCACACCGGCGCCGCCAGGGTGCGCCTGTCCGCGCCGCCAAGCTGTGACTCAGGAAGTTGCTCAAATCCCTGTCGCGCCACACAGCGCCACTCACATAGTTTAACATTAAATAACATCCTATTTGTCCCAAATCATTAACGATTAACATTGGCTGCTAACGTATATTTTGCATTTTTAAGTAGACGTTATCTGACGAAGCTTGCGCTATTTAATGTGCACTTCCAGTTTACAATACCTCCGAGTTGTCCTAGACGCAACTCGACGTGACGCTGAGCTGCACGGCCAGTGTGCGATCCCCTTAAGAGTATCAAAATAAGAAGCATACAGATACCAACATATATTCTTGTACTATTTTGCACATGATTTCAAATGACATCATAAAAAACAATTCTGTTTGGAAATTTTTTATTACCGCAACGTGTCCATGACTGGATTTGGGTTCTTTGACATAGAAATATTTATAATTAAAAAATCTAAAAAATAAAAAGCTTCAGTGCATGTTATACTATAAACATTTACAGTGAAGAAACATGTGGTATTTGGTGATCATTGGTAAATGTAGAGACAATAATGAGGAATATAAATGTGTCCAAGACCAATTTTCTCATCCTCTGCAACAATTTTCAATCATTGTTTAAGCCCTCAAGGAACTAACATTTTCAAAAAAAAAATGTTGGAAGGGACATAATTGACTGTGACACTCAAGATGGCTACCAGGTAAGCAGTTCTTATTTGTTTCTCTTCAGATAAAAGTTAAAATTAGAACTTTTTAGTTCTCATTACCGAAACATGAGTTTGTAAATGCATATATTTAATGTAATATCATGTTGCGGTAATGATATTTTTTATAATGATAATCTAAAAAATGTAAATAATTCTATAGGAAATATTTTTTAAATCCTCTAAAAATAATGGTTTTAGTAAGATCAGAACTTAATCATATGTGCAAAAAAATTGGCTTCAAGGGCTTTTTAAAAATTTCTGATGCTGGACACCTTCTAAATCTGGATTTCGTGAGAATCACCCTCACTTGTTTTTATTAACTCCTTTACATTGACTATATTAGTGGACAAATATGGAATAGTGAATGAGTGTTTCCAGTTTAGTGTTTTTACTTCATAGATACATATTTTTTCTTTAATATTTGTATTGTGTGGTAACTATATTATAAAGCCAATAAGGTCTGGGGGTAGTGCTGTATCGTGAATAAATCCGCTTTGCATCGTGCCTAACAACACCCTCCTGCCTTGATTTATTCCACGATACCGCACGGCCTCTCATACCATATTGCTAACATATTTTTACATTAAAGACAGTGATGTTCTGATTATAACTGTATTCATATGTTCAGTTCTTGATCAGGCATTCCACACAACTGAACACTGGGCTCTTACATGTGGGGTGTAAGGGAACTGAAGCTTTTTATGACACCACCATCAAGGCTACTTTGGAGTGATGGAGGAGGGATTCTCAAAGACTTGTGGGAAGAAAAGAGGTAAATACAGTTTTACATGATCAGTGTATCTGAACACCCCTGAACTCCATCTGAAAGGCCATGGGCTTAAAATCGGGGTTTCTGATTATTTGCATTTTTATGAGGGCATTGTCTGTAAGGACCGTATCTTATAGAAAACATAACACCCAATAAAAGAGTATTTTACTGTGCCAGCCACAGTGGTCATCTCAATAAAATGATCACAGCTCTAATAAATTATAGCATGCTCATATACTGTAAAAGTTAAAGCCTCATTCAAGTGGTAAATCCTTCTTAAACCTGAATTGAATCTCACACTTGCTTTTACTTTAACCTCTCTTACAGCTTTAATTATCCGGACAGTATATGTGAGATAAGAGATGTGGTGTATATGGGCATAACTAAAGCATTTGGTTGGAACATAAATGCAGTTTATAGAGGACAGCTGGGGAGAAATGTCACATTGCATGCTAATGTAATCAGCCAGTGTAATTACTAAAATATCAGATTCATCATAAACATATTTTGCTATAACACAGCTGCATTTCTCTTCTGCATTTCAGGAGAGAGAGTCATGTTGCTAGGCACCATTCAGAGAATTGATCATGAAATCATGAGGGAGAGAGAAGACTGATCTATCTATCAGACATCTCGGCCTCCATTAGGTGCCTAGAATTAATGAGCACTGAGATAAAACACTCAGTTAAACAGATACTGTGGTATAAGTTTGGGTTTGAGAGTTTAAATACTTCCAACTTTGCTTTACACATAATCGAGAAATGAGCTTTAGAACAGAAAACCTACAGACCTGCGGTTAAAGCCAGCGTGAATGCAATTAAAAAATGCAAATAGTCAGACTTCTTGAAACAGCGGACCTCAGCTTACTGTCCTTGTGAGCTTTGAGGGGTAGCAGGTGTGACTCCAGGGCTCCTGACAGCGGAGGAGAGAGAGGAAGAGATCATTTAGCCCCGGATACGCACGCTGAATATTGAGTCGTAGCAGAAGAATCGGCTTTTCTGCTCTGGAAGAGGTGCCCTTTCGAGTTGTGCGGATCTGCCAAGTGAAATGTACTGCCAATGTGTCAGGAGGGGCATTGAACTGAGACAGGACACCAGGTCCAGGAGATGGGCAGCATTTTTTGATAATTGAATGCTTTGATATGCATTGGTTGTATTTTACAATGCCACCTGTTTTAGTTTTCTTTTTTTTTATGTATAATAACTGTTGATGTGATATCTAAGATGTCTTAATTGCATGCGGCCATTGGCATGACATGTTCCCTCTGCCATTTGTCTCAGATCAGGTTTTTTCCTTTCTTTCTTTTCCCTTCCAGTCATCATTCTCCGAGCAACTTGACCCGCTCGACCTCATTTCTCGACTGGGTCACTCCTATCCCTTCATCACAGAGCTTGTATTGACGTGTGATGTGAAGTGTCGAGCTATTCATTTTATGTGCCTGCAATGAGCTGCTAGCAGCGATGTTTCTCAGCGTGACCCGTCAGCATGCGGCACAGAGGAGAGAAAACCAAGCGCCCTGTGCGACAGGCTATGATCTAATATTCCTATCATTATAGTAAGACAGTGATAACAGAAGAAAGCCGATCTGTCCTGTCTCCCACATTCTTGTAATTGAGCACTGTGGTTCCCTGTGCCCGTTCTCCCTGGACTCCTTTGCAACAGTATTATAATAATGACCTGGAGGCAACAGTGATCTAATGGCGTTCGAGAACATTGTGTAATCTGGTCGTGTCAGACAGCGATATATGCCATGAGTTTGTACTCTGAGGTCTGAGGCTATGTGGCTTCGAAAAATAACATGCTATTTTTGATTCTGCACATTTCAGGCAATTAAAGTTTCAACTGCAAAAACATAAGCAAACGGCTTTGGTGACCCAAATTTAACAGCCGGAAGACTTTACTGCAATAACAACGGTTAGATAACAAGAAAAATAAATAACAATTACTTTAGTTCAAGTCATAGCTATAACGTATCAACTACTACACTAAGCTAACGTGTAAAATGAATGTGTTACAGTAGCTACATATCCTTGAATTCTTGTCTGGCAGCCAAACCTTTCTTCACACAGCGGTGATCCATGCTTGCTGTCTCCACTTATCTTTAGGAAAGTGAAACATTTTTATTTTCAACAAGGTTTTTGTTCCAGAGGTCAGTTTAGCCATTAGCCAGACCGATAAACAAACACACACCGTAAGTTAACTTTGAGTCATGCGCATAACCATGGCAACCTGAGTGTGTCTGATGAAACTGTCTATATAAGGGGTTCTCAAACTTTTTGTGTGTTTTTGTGTACCAAAAAAAGTGACAAGACGAAAAATGTATTATTTTTTCAGCAAAAAGCAATAGATCCATGCCAAGTTTTTTTCCAAATGTTAAAAATCTGTTAAATCAGTATATAAATGTGCATTCATCTTTGCCATGTTATATTCATTTAGTTAACTAGTGGTATACACTGATAAAAAAACATTATTGGCATTAATCAAAACACTTACTTTGTCATATTTGTAATTGCAGTTGTCATCCTTGGGACGTCGTTGCTGAACTTTTTTGACAGTGATCAGCTGTAAAATGTTTTGGTCCTGCTTGATTTTCATTAAGTAAAATAATGGAAAGTTTTTCATCTGGGGTCAATGCGTTAGCATGACAGAAGCTTGATACTACCCGTGTGAGAACAAGCAACAGCCGGCATTTTACCATTTATTCAATTTTGATGGCTTACACTTTTTCCTCGCCACAGGTTTATCAATGCCATAAAAGTATTTTTTGTTTTGTTTGTACGAAGTACAAAGCAGATGAGGAAAACTAGGATACCGTGTGTATTCAAAGCGATGTCATTGTTGTATACAATGCATTGAATGGTGTGCTGTTATTTCTTGGGTAGATTTATTGCATGACTGGCGAAATTGAGAAAATATGGCAAAATAACGTCTCGGTTACGTATGTAACCCTCGTTCCCTGAAGGAAGGGAACGGAGACGTCACGTCGTGACCGACGAATTGGGAACCGCTCCGCGGGTGACCTATCTACTTCGAGAAACTATAAAAACGCCAATGAACTTGGCATGCAGGTATTTGCATAATGCCGGCGCCGCCCCGCCAGGTGCGTATATAAGCCGCAGGTGCACAATACCAAATTAGCTATATTATTGCTGAGAAGCCGAGCAGCAGTGCCCGGCCTGAAAACAGCAATGGAACAGCAAACTGTGGCGACGGGACGTGACGTCTCCGTTCCCTTCCTTCAGGGAACGAGGGTTACATACGTAACCGAGACGTTCCCTTTCAGTCGGTCACTACGACGTCACGTCGTGACCGACGAATTGGGAATCCCTACCAAAACGCCACTGCAGCTGAACCCTTCCAGTGTCTGTAAAAGCCCTCCGCCCTCCACATAGGGGGCGGAACCTAAGGCGAAATGCAGAAGGCCGGTCACTACCTGTTCCTTAACCCACGATAGTGAAGCAGCGAACTGGGGAAGCGTCTAAACTGAGCGGAGCTAGAACACTGCGGAAGCCATCCCCTAAGAAGGTTGAATGGATGACATAAAAATATGAAACAACCGATAGGTTGCTCATAAAAGTCTCTGAACAAAACATAGTATGCAGAGAGATGCAGAGCAGGCTCTGCTAAGGAAAACGTGGAGGATTAGTACCCCACGGAGTATACACACAAATGAACCCCACGTAGGGGACAAATGTGGACGCCTAGCCTACACAGGTTTACAGAGAATACATCAGTGATAGGTTGACAGCGGATGCTCCGCAACACCAGCTATCAGGGCGGTGGAGGAGAGGCAAAAACAGTTTTTTTTGACGTTTTTTCCCCTATGGCCTTCCATATTGGTGCAGATGTGCAGCACCAAAATAGAGGCTCCAAGCCGACACACGAGCCGACCCTCGGCATTCTTAACTAGTTAGTAGAAAGAACCCGAGTGGGAACCGGTTCGACACGAACACTATAGAATCTTGTGAACGTATTAGGTGTCGCCCAGCCTGCAGCTCTACAAATATCTGTTAGCGAGGAACCGCGAGCCAGTGCCCAAGATGATGCCACACTGCGTGTAGAGTGAGCACGTAAATTAAATGGACAAGACACATTCTGCTTTTGATATGCAAGGGCTATAGTATCCACAATCCAATGGGACATCCTCTGCTTGGTGACAGCTTTTCCTTTCTGCTGACCACCGTAACAAACAAAGAGCTGATCTGAGGTCCTAAAGCTTTGCGTCCTGTCTATATACACACGTAGTGCACGAACAGGGCATAACAAAGCCGTGGCTGGGTCTGCCTCCTCCAAAGGCAGCGCTTGGAGGTTCACCACTTGATCTCTGAAAGGAGTGGTGGGAACTTTGGGCACAAAGCCGGGCCGGGGTCTCAGTGTTACGCTGGATGCAGCCGGCCCGAACTGAAGGCACGATTCATCGACCGAAAATGCATGAATATCCCCTATCCTCTTAACAGAAGCCAAAGCAAGGAGAGTTAATGTTTTCATTGTAAGAAATTTAACACTCACACTATGCAGAGGCTCAAATGGGGCTTCCTGGAGTGATTTCAGCACCAAGGACAGGTCCCACGGAGGAATAGAGGGAGGACGCGAAGGATTCAGTCTTCGAGCGCCTCTGAGAAATCTAATGACCAGGTCGTGCTGACCCACTGTTCTACCGTTTACGGGTGAATGGTGAGCTGATATCGCAGCGATATCGACCTTAATAGTGGATGGTGACAGCCTATTCTCCAAACGACGCTGGAGATATAAAAGCACAACACTAATCGGGCATTCTCGGGGGTTTTCACTTTGGGAAGAACACCAGTCGACAAACAGGTTCCATTTAAGCGCGTAAGCCTGTCTCGTAGACGGCGCTCGCGCTGCAGCAATAGTGTTAGATACCTCTTGCGGTAAATCACTCAAATCCTCCGTGCCCCGTCCAGAGACCACACATGGAGGTTCCACAGGTCGGGGCGCGGGTGCCATAATGTGCCCTCTTGTTGAGAAAGAAGGTCCTTCCTCAGGGGAATCTTCCAAGGAGGGGCTGTCGCGAGGAGAGAGAGTTCTGGAAACCAACTCCTGGTTGTCCAATACGGTGCCACCAACAGCACGCTCTCCTCGTCCTCCCGGATTTTGCATAGGGTTTGCGCAATGAGGCTCACCGGAGGGAACGCGTATTTGCGCATGTTTCGCGGCCAGCTGTGTGCCAATGCATCCGCGCCGAGCGAGTCGTCGGCTGGTGAATAGAACAGGCGACAATGGGTCGTCTCTGGGGAAGCAACAGATCTATCTGCGCTTTGCCGAAACGTCTCCAAATCTGCTGAACCGCAATGGGGTGGAGTCGCCATTTGCCGGGACGCGCAGCCCGAGAGAGCGCATCCGCCTCTACATTGAGCGTGCCCGGGATGTAAATGGCACGAAGAGACCTCAAATTCTTCTGACTCCAAGTGAGGAGATGACGGGCGAGATGCGACAGGTGACGCGAGCGTAAACCGCCTTGACGATTGATGTACGCCACGGTCGCAGTGTTGTCTGTGCGAACTAATACATCTTTGCCCTGTAACTCGTTGCTGAAACGGACGAGCGCAAGATATACAGCCCACATTTCTTGGCAATTTATGTGCCAATGCAGCTGGGGTGCCGTCCAGACCCCCGAAGCCGCAAGCCCATCGTACGTGGCCCCCCACCCCGTGTCCGAAGCATCTGTGCATACTATTGCATGCCTGGAGACCTGTCTCAGAGGCACACCGGCTCGGAGAAACGCACGGTCTGACCACGGAGTGAAAGTGCGACGACACGCAGGTGTAATGATAACACGGTGAATGCCGCGCAGCCACGCTCTCCTCGGGACTCGATCGTGAAGCCAATGCTGAAGCGGTCGCATATGGAGCAGTCCGAGCGGAGTTACAGCTGCGGCTGCTGCCATATGCCCCAAAAGCTTCTGAAATTGTTTCAGCGGGACCGCGCTCTTGCTCTTGAATGTATTCAGGCAAGTCAGAATCGACTGTACACGCGCTTCTGTTAGACGAGCTGTCAAATCGATCGAGTCCAGTTCCATACCGAGAAAAGAGATTCTCTGCACGGGGCAAAGCTTGCTCTTTTCCCAGTTGACCCGAAGACCCAAACGAGCGAGGTGTTTTAAAGTTAAATCTCTGTGATCGCACAGCGTCTGACGTGTTTGAGCTATTATTAGCCAATCGTCCAGATACGCGAGAATGCGCACACCTCTCTCTCTCAGGGGTTTTAAAGCCCCCTCCACTACTTTGGTGAATACACGGGGCGACAGAGAGAGCCCGAATGGGAGGACTTTGTACTGGTATGCTCGCCCCTCGAACGCAAAGCGGAGAAACGGCCTGTGCCGGGGGAGAATCGATACGTGGAAGTACGCGTCCTTCAGGTCGATAGATGCGAACCAATCGTTTGGACGAATGCATGGAAATATGCGTTTGGGCGTCAGCATCTTGAACGGCATTCTGTGAAGTGCACGGTTCAGCGAACGCAGGTCCAGGATCGGTCGCAAGCCGCCGCTTTTCTTGGGTACAATAAAGTAAGGGCTGTAAAACCCCGACCTCATCTCGGCTGGAGGGACCGGCTGGATCGCGTCTTTCGCCAATAAGACAGCGATCTCCGCACGGAGGACGTGCGCATCGGCAGCTCTCACCGTAGTGAAACGAACGCCGGAGAATTTGGGGGGACGCCGGGCAAATTGGATCGCATAGCCGAGACGAATCGTGCGTAAAAGCCAACGCGACGGGCTGGGAAGCTGTTTCCACGCCCCCAGACACCGTGCGAGGGGGACTAAAGGCACGATCGGTGTACCCGCGGCGGGCGCAACGGAGGTGATCGCCGGTGTGTGCGTAACGGCCGCACCGACAGCAGTGTTGTGTGTGATAACACTCACCTGAGTCCGTTGCTGGGTGGTTGAGTAAGGGAGGCTCTGCTGAAGACACCTCTCGCCACTCGATGCACCCTCTGGCGAAGGAGGAGGGAGACGATGGGTTATGAGCCCGTAGCTGTCTCCTACCGCCTGAGAAGTTGGAGAGCGCGGAGGGGTTATGAGCCCGAGCGCCGCTCTCGTGCTCCTCTGATGAGTCGGAGAACGAGGGGGGGTTATGAGCCCGCTCGTATCTCCGGCGCTCATCTGAAGACCTAGAGATGGAAGTGGAATTCGCTCTTTTTGTGAATTTGTGGGTGCCGACTGAAAAGTCGGCGGAACAGAAAAATGAAACAAAAGATTCCCCAACCGGCCCTCCTCCGGTGGGGGGAGTGGTGCCTTCACCATCTCCCGAAGAGCGATCCCCTCCATCTCTAGGTCGCCCGTCTCAGGGCCGCTTCGATCTCCTCTTTCCACCCTTCGGAGCGGGCTGAGCGGGCGGGGCGGGCTGCTGACGACCGGTTCCTCGCTTCTTAGAAGAGCCCCGGGGAGGAACGGAGGCGGCCGCCGCAGGACGCCCTCGGCGAGGAGCAGGCTGAGGCGCCGACGTGGATGGGGCAGGCGCAGGACGCTTCCGACGTGGCATGATTTGAGCTATGGCCTCAGTCTGCTTCTTGGCCGCGGAGAATTGCTGCGCAAACTCCTCGACCGTCTCGCCGAACAGGCCGGTCTGGGAAACCGGAGCATTCAGGAGCCGGGTTTTATCAGCATCCTTCATGTCCGCCAGACACAGCCAGAGATGGCGTTCCTGGACTACCAGGGTAGACATCGCACGCCCGACGGCGCGTGCGGTGACCTTGGTCGCACGAAGCGCCAGATCAGTGGCCGCACGCAGTTCAGAGAACTCCGCCGAGTCGTGACCTCCCGCGTGCAGGTCCCTCAGAGCCTTAGCCTGATGAACCTGCAGCAATGCCATGGCATGCAGGGCAGAGGCTGCCTCCCCACAAGCTTTGTAAGCAGCACCGGTCAGCGCCGAAGACTGCTTACAAGCCCGTGAGGGGAGAGTAGGCTGGTCCCGCCAGGAGGAAGCGACACCGGCCGGACACAACTGCATCGCGACCGGCCGCTCCACTGACGGGATACCAGTATACCCCCTGGCATCTCCACCCTCGAGAGAGGTGAGGGGTGAAGGCTGAAACGGCCGGTTCCGGGCGGAAAACGGGGTTTTCCACGACCGCGTCAGCTCTTCATGTACCTCGGGGAAGAAGGGCACCGGGGGCGAGGACTGAGAAGCCCTGGCACCCCCGAAGTACCAATCATCGAGGCGGGACGGTTCAGGTGGGGGAGGTTCAGTCCACTCCAAGCCGACCGCCGCCGCCGCCCGAGCGAGCATGGCTGCCATCTCGGGGTCGAACGCAGGACCCGCAACCCGACCCGAAGGCGGGAGCGGATCTGGATCGACGTCCGAGGCTGACAACCCCCCCTCCGACGTTACGGTGGACATCGCGTCCGGTGGAGGCTCGACAGAGCGCGAGGACACCGTAGAACACGGGCCGCTCGTCTCCATCGGGACCTCCGCTGGCAACGGATCAGGGCGCTGGGAGCTGCTGGACGAACCAGCAGACCGACCCAGCACCGTTATACGGAGGTCATCCTTCGCAAGTTTGGTAGCTGCGCCCTTAGCAGCACCAGACTTGGAAGGCGGGTGCCGTTCCCGGAGAAACGACACCCGTCTCCGCAAATCCGCCATAGTCATGCCCTCACAAGTGGAGCATGAACTATCACGCAACGCTGCCTCTGCGTGCTGGAGCCCCAGACACGAAACACAGCGCTCGTGGCCATCCCGGGGAGCGATGAACACACCGCATCCAGAAACGGAACACGGGCGGAATGCCATCTTTAAAAAGACGCACCCGACCGTGACACGAATGAGTGACTGTCTTTAAAAAGACACAAAGCTCAAACGTGCTGCTCTTTTAGGGAAATCACTCTTTTTGTGCGAGCTGGTGAAACACACAGGGAGAGGCAAACGCACTCACTCAACTCAAGTCCTAAAAGAGACAGAGAGAGAGAGAGAGAGAAAAGGGTGGAGAAAACACTGCGAGCCTCCGCTGAGGTGTCTTTGCCCAACCAACTTCAGCAAGCTGAGATCTTTTTCCTCCAAGAACAGGGATCTACGAAGATCAGTATACGCTTCTCGAGAGCAGATGTCTGCCGGCTTCGAAGCAAAAAGCTAATTTGGTATTGTGCACCTGCGGCTTATATACGCACCTGGCGGGGCGGCGCCGGCATTATGCAAATACCTGCATGCCAAGTTCATTGGCGTTTTTATAGTTTCTCGAAGTAGATAGGTCACCCGCGGAGCGGTTCCCAATTCGTCGGTCACGACGTGACGTCGTAGTGACCGACTGAAAGGGAACACAGTGGATATTGGATTTTGCGTAAAATTAAGAATTGACTTTTTAATACTGACCAGACACAATACTGATTTTGGCGATAACTACTTTTTTAATGCCATTTATCGCGTTTTGGAACCAAACTCTTCAAATTGTTTCACGGACCCCCTGGCATTGAGCACCTCTAAGGGGTCCCCAGACCACACTTTGAGCAATGGCAACCGATGAAACTGTCTATATCAGGAGTTCTCAAACTTTTTGTGTGTTTTCGTGTACCAAGAAAGTGACAAGATGAAAACTACTACTTTCTGTTACAAACTTTCACATAGCATCTTAAGGTTATAATTACATTAAAAATAATCTAATCCATAAATAGATTTTCAAAGAATGATTATAATTTAAATGCTATAAATCTATTGAATCAATATATAAATGTGCATTCATCTTTGCCATGTTATATTCATTTAATTGACTAGTGGTATAAACCTATTAAGAAAAAATAAACATTAATGGCATTATTCAAAACTTACTTTGTCATATTACGTTTTGGAACCAAACTCTTCAAATTGTTTCATGGACCCCCTGGCATTGAGCACCTTTAAAGGGACACAAGGCAGCATTTTTATGTTAATAAATCATCTTCGTAAGTCGGTATATGGTTAAATGACTCATTACATGACGAATGAAGACTCTCTCGCCCGCCCCTACCGTCTGTAGGAAGAATACCCCACTTGCAAGTTCGCTGTATCCGACCCGGTGTCCTTCAGTCTCGTATAGTCTTAGATATAGAACGCATTTACTCCCAGACACTAGGGGGAGCTAGTAGAGAGATAATACTCAGACTTGCCTTGTGTGCCTTTAAGGGGTCCCCAGACCACACTTTGAGAAACCCTGGTCTATGACAGCTGCTGTTGACAGAAAACATGAAGGCGAATCTTCATTAACTTTGAAAAGGCCAAATTAAATTTCTCACTTTTTTATTGAACAGTTTTTCATTTATTCATAGAGCTACTGATCGCAGTTTATTTAGCTACTGTAACCTTTTTAGTCTGAAACTGGGTCACACAATAAGCTGTTGTATACATTCGGAGTAAACCTTAAAGCAAAATGTGTTAAAAACATATTTTCTTCAATAGGTCAATAGGTAGTCCAGCACATTATTGACAAACGTAGCGGCATTTAACCTAAAACGTTCTCTTTTTTTGCCACATTTGCTCAGTCGTTAGTTTTTTTTAGATTTCATATTAAAAAACTTCGATTTGAAATCTTAAACCAAGTTTAGAAAAAAGCAATGCTTAGTGCTCTCTATCAGAAGTTTTCAAATAATCAGTAATGGCTGTGTCCTTTGACCCAGTATGTCTAAATTGTACCAAACCACATGAATCCTTCCTCTAACAGCATTATCTGTGCCTATAGGACTGTTTTTAAGGCACTTCAATGATGGGGAGTCATTTCAGAGGGCGTAAAGCAAATCTGTGCTAAGCTCAATTTACACAGCCCATTTCCCAGCTCTCAGGGTTAGCTTGCGAAGGATGCAGCTCTATCACTGAGATCTAAGCATCTGAATTGGCTCCTCAACGTACGAAAGTGCACTGGAGTTTAATATGTGTGTGATTAAAATGCTCTTCTCCATCACTTGATGAAGAACTGATGCTATGATCAATAGAAAATGTGCAGAAACATCACTTTTTAATGAAATTCCATTTACTGCCTGCAGAGATAATTGCCCAGTGCAAACAATGCTGACTTTTATGAATACGGTGCGATCTATAATTGACCTAATTTACATAGAAATGCATGCTTGCGCTGAATAAAACGACAATGATATAATTAAAACTATTCTTCATGTTTTGGAAGTTGCTGTTTTGCCAGGAAATTTATATGAAGATTTTGTGCATGTGAAATGGACTAGTTAAATGGATGTTAAATGGATGAAAAATCTTGCTGCAATACTACAATTGCACTAAATAGTTGTCTTACTTAGTTTTTTTGTCTTGATTTTCAGTATAAATATAAAAAAAACTTAAATCGTTATACATTTACTTCTCAAGCAAAATGACCCAATTCTAAAAATATATAAACAATTAAGATCAATGGTTACAAAGGGTTAATGGAACTTATAATAAATACTGTATTTCATTTGACTTAATACTAAAATAAAAGGTCAAAATATGTACCCCAGTTGTCAAAGGTCATAATAGCATTAGGTACAGATATGTATACATTTGGTACGGATATGTACATTTGAGGTACTAATATGAACTGTTTAGGTCCAAACTGTATACACATGAAAGGGTACAACCCCAGTGACAGCTGGGGTTTGTTATAAAATTTTACTTTCGTGTGCCTCAGTGTCTTGATAATTTTCCAGCAATACAATACATTAGAAAAAAACATCGCTTTTAAAAAATTACAAGACATTATGGCTACACAACTAGTTTTTTATCAACGTGATCTCACAGAAAGTTGTGTTATAGTCACAAAATTTTTTATTAATTTATTTGTGTCCATGGCACACAATTCAAATTTTTCGTGTCTTGAGCACGAATGTCTTTTTGGTGTCACTCGCACAAATTTCTATAAATTGTTTTTCGTGTTCGTGGCACAACTTCCTTTTTCGTGTCATTTTATATTTTGTTTTCTCATTTTTTCTATTTTTAAATCATTGTCGCTTGGGGTTGGGGTTATATTTGGGTTTTGGGTTAGGATGTACTTTTATTTACTGGTTTCTACGTGTTTTTCTTCTGCTTTTAAAACTATTATCGCCTGGAGTTGGGGTTTGGGTTAGGATGTCTAAAAATTTAACAGAAAGTGATTCCAACCCCCAAGCGACAATGGTAAGAAAATAGGAAAAAAACTATGAGAAAACAATACATAAAATGAAACAAAAAAGAAAGTGTGCAACAGACATGAAAAACTATTAATAGAAATTTGTGCAAGTAAGCGACAATGGTAAGAGAATAGGAAAAAACAATGAGAAAACAATACATAAAATGAAACGAAACGAAAATGAAAGTGTGCAATGGACACAAAAAACTATTTATAGAAATTTGTGCAAGTAATACCGAAAAGACATTCATGCTCGAGGCATGAAAAAAAGCAGAATTTTGTGCAATTGACAAGAAAAAATTTATCACATTTTTCGTGACTATAACATGACTTTCCGTGAGATCAGTCTGGAACTTATTGTACCTCTATCCCTCACAGCCTTTTCATTTATGTACAATTAAATTTGATATATACATTGAAGGTCCATAAGATGTAATCTGGACAAGGCAGACCACCGTTAATAAATCTCTGTGTTTTGTTTACTTTCATAGCCCGTCACCCTATCTCGTCTTCTCTCAGAATAATGTGCCATTGTCATATCTAATAAAGCTGTAAAACCCAGTGGTAAATGTAGATCTTTCACCACACTGATTATCTGTCATGAGAAGAAATAAATGGCTTGCAGTTTTAGTTCAAACTTTTTAACTGGCCTCTATTACATCTCTCTCTACATAAAAGTGTTCTTGTTCAATCGCGAGGTAAAAAGCCTACATAGTTTCTTAATATGAAATAAATGACTTCGTTTAAAAAGCATTTAGGTGAAATGATGATGTTAATTATCTCAATTATCTCTTGCTAGACACTAATAGAATATTAAAAGCCACCTTTGCAACTTCTGTAACATTCTTTTATAACTTTTTCATTTCTGAGTGCTGTTATCAATCTTTACCTTCAGACTGACTCACTTATTGCACATGGTTTTAGTGTACTGTTATAATTCATTTAGGATGAAGGGCTTGACTGGCCTTCCATTTGAGTTGGTTGATTTGTCCGAATCTATTGGCAAACAGACAGTCCTTCACAAGTTGTCATTCATTTTGATTGGCAGAATGGTTAGTTGTGCTAAATTCACTGTTCTTACACACATTGATTTTGACTTAAATGCCCATCTCTGCAAGGACGGTGTGTCGAGTTGTGTTTGTTTCATAGTGCTTATTTACTTCCAGTCAATTTGCACAGTTCATTGACTGACTTGTTGAATCAAATTTGCTGAAAAAGGCAAGAGACTGCTTACAGATTACATTTTGTCCCATTTGATTGCTCCTAAATTTATTCAGTATAACAGTTTGTTTTCTTTCAAAGGGAGAACTATATCTATAAAAATATATATTTCAGAACTCTTATATAGGGAAAGGAAACTAGTTAATAATTTTATACCATTGTCATTTTATATGAAATCGATTTTTTGTGAGCACCAAATCCTATTGTCCTAAGGATGAATGTAGAAATCTGTTGTGTTACAGTTGTTAATCTGCTTCCTTTGTCATAACATTTATATTAGTCAGGGGTGTTCAGACTCGGTCTTGGGCCTAGTTTTACACTGTTTGGCCTTTCGTCCGCAGTATCAGGGCACGGAAATCGAACATTTTGGAAAACCCCTGCAAGGGTGAGGATTTTAAGAAACACGGTTGCAGTGTTGTCGTACAGTAAAACCGGGGGTTTTGCCTTGCAACATCACTTTTCTTAGGCTTCTGATTGGCCAAGGTGGCTTTACGATTTGGGTTATATCACCGCCTGCTGGTGTGGATGCTCTTGACAGAGCTTGATAGCGTGTTTTTGCTTTTTCACGAGGACGGAGAGCATGTGTGGACGAGATTTTTTGGAGGAAAAACTCAGGTTATAAAAATACCCGTGTCCATGTGGACTAGGCCTTGGAGGGCCGGTGTTTTGCAGAGTTTTGCCAAAGCTTCCCTCAACACACCTGCATGAAAATTTCCAGTCTGCCTAGTTAGACCTTGATTAGCTGGTTCAGGTGTGTTTGATTAGGGTTGGAGCAAAACTCTGCAGACACACCTGCCCACAAGGAGCAGTTTTGGACATCCCTGATGTAAGTAATGTAAAAGATTTGTTTAAAAGAACAATGACTATCCATGACTTGAAGTAAATTGAATGAATCTTTGTTTCAGTGTTGTTGAGAAATAACTTTTTTCTATTTAAAGGGAACATTTCACAAGACTTTTTTAAGATTTCAAATAAATCTTTGGTTTCCCCAGAGTACATATGTGAAGTTCTAGCTCAAACCACCATATAGATAATTTATTATAATTGCTACTTTGTAGGTGTGAGCAAAAATGTGCCGTTTTGGGGTGTGTCCTTACAAATGTACATTTAGTCATTTAGCAGATGCTTTTTTCCAAAGCGACTTACAAATGCGTTAACAATAGAAGCAATTAGAGCAACACAAGAACAGCAATACATAAGTGCACCAGAACTAGTCTCATCAAGTCTAACACAGTATACATAGCCAAGGGTTAGTAGTTTTTTCCAGAGAATATAAAGATAAAGATAGAAAAAAGAAAAGATATTAGCAAGTTAGGTGTTGGGGAAGACATGGGTTTTTGGCCAATTCTTTAAGACTGCTACAGAGTCAGCAGATCTTGTCAACCGGCAGATCACACACAGATGAAGAACAGAACCTGAGAAAGTACACAATAGTGATTTTTTTTCCTTTTTGGGAAAAAATCACTATAGCGTACCATCTCTGGTTCTACAAATGAGCTGATCTCTGCACTAAATGGGAGTTCTGTGGCTGGATGGTGCAGATTAAGGGGCGGTATTATTATAAGATGACCCCCTTCTGACATCACTTGGGGAGCCAAATTTCAAAGACAAATTTTTACATGCTTGCAGAGAATGGTTTACCAAAACTAAGTTACTGGGTTGATTTTTTTCACATTTTCAAGGTTGATAGAAGCACTGGGGACCCAATTATAGCACTTAAACATCAGATTTTAATGATATGTCCCCTTTAATGTCTGAGATCAGAGGTCTTCAATCTTTATCAGGCCAAGGATCCCTCCATGGACAAAGAGGAGGACCGGAGACCCCGGTACTGTACATATCAAATTAAGACTGGATTTATAAACATGATGTTTATGTTACAAAGATATTGAATAATATTTTTTTAATATACACATTCTGTTACTGAATATATTTTAACATGAACACCTTCACCTTATGAAGTTATATATTATTTTACCAAATTTTTATTATGAGCCTTTAAATGCATGTTTTGCTTAATTTCAACTCTTCAATTTGAAAATCAAACAATCTTTGGAGGACCCTGGTAATACCACCAGGGACCCCTGAGGGCCCCCGGACACCCTGTTGAAGACCCATGTCCTTGATATAATGCAATACAATATATATATATATATATATATATAAAAATTTTTACAGAACCTTTTAGATTTTCGGATGTTAAATAATAATAAATGTAATTTATAGAACCATTTAGCTAGGTTCTTCTTTGGCATTATGAAGCATCTTGACGGCCTATGGTTGCTGTGGCCTGCACAGCACCAATGGACATTTAAACTTTCTGTATAACTTTAGGAAAATAAACATTCATCCCATGTCCCCATACCTCAGGCCTTCTGCTGATGTCTGGCAGTTCGAAGTGTAATTATGTGGCTGTACCAGCCGAAGTAATGGCACACACTCTTCTCTTTCAAGGCAGCAGGTTTCTGCTAAATTCTTTAATAAATGAATCACAAGTTTGATACTTCTTGACTCAAAGACATGTAGGGTTGTATGTAAGCTCTTTGGGCTGCAAAATGGGATTGATCGATCCACCTGCAAGGGAGCAAATTCTTCTTTTTAGCTAATTCATGATTTCTTTACGTAAAGGAGGATGATTTGGCACTCCCACCTTGCCCCACCAATACGCCTGCAAAACCCGGGCCATCTCGTAATTGTGAAGTCTCAGCTACTTACTAAAGTAACTCAGTTCACCCACAAATGAAAAGTCTATAGCAATTTGCTCACTTTCATGTTTTTCAAACCACAATAACTCATACCAGTCATTGTTAACTACGGCATCTGTATCACTGAGTTATACGTATTGATTCCTTTAAAAAATAAATTTTCCTTTATTTTGCAGAAAATACATGATTGTGAGTAAATAATGAAAAAAAAATTTCAGGTGAACTATGCCTTTAATGATGATTTAAAAAATCATTTTTTCATGTAAATAATTTAGGTAAATTTTAATATATTGTATGCTGCTTTGAAAATAAGCATGTGCCAAAAATGAGACACGATTTTTTGTTGACGCCGAGCTGTTCTGTTTTTAACTCTGCAGTAATCTTACATTGTCACAGGGCACAGATCTTAAAAGACTGCATAAGAAAGATCAAGAAAGAGCGATGACTTGCTCTCAGAGGTTTCAGTGTGGCACTCAGTTGAGCGTTCCATCTTAAGATCAAAGCCGACAGACAGCTCATCGTAAGCAAGATCTCAAACACGAGTCGAGTGTGTTTCTTGTCTTGCGGCCCAGATCTGACTCCTGCTTTGGACTAGGAAGAACAGACAGCAAAAAGGACACAGGTCAGCTTTGTTGTAAAAAACGAACAAATTTCTGGGTGCACACACAGACATACACGTCTAACTGCATGTGCTTATGATTTTATTCCTGCTATTAGATGAGGCTTTGCTTCGTGTCTTGCACCGCAGGATCACTTTAACTCTGCATATCTCATTAAACATGCAGTGACTCTATGTTTCTGCTGATGTGGTGCTAGAGATGTAATCTGCATATCTAATGCCAAATTATTAAAGATGGTGTTAAGCATTTTTTAAATGAGTTTTGAAGATGGAGAAAGTGCCACGTTAGACTACATCTTTTCCGACTTTTAAGTACAACATAAAAGGAGGTAAATGGTTTCATTTTTTTTCTATAAATGCACACCCAATTTGACCCAAATAAAGTGCACTGTTGATCTAATCTTCGCACTTCAAGGAACAAAACCTTTTTTCACGCTACAGTATTTCGCTCTCCTGGGATGTAGCATCTTATCATAGAAGACACAAAAGCAAGTGGGCCAGAAACTCTTTCTGTGTAGTCCTAGTTTCTCAAGGTTATGTGTAAAGATAGCACTAGTTTGCTCAAGTACTACTGTTGGATGTGGGTTAGTCTTGGGCTAAGTAAGCCCTGTCATTAGAGACATGCTCAAAGTAGCCGAACAGATGGGAGCATTGTTAATTTAAACCCTGGGGAGTCTAGAGCACAGGCTTTGCTTTTTTGTCTGCCTGGACTCCAATCAGACCGCTCTGACACACTGAGGGTTGCAGCAGCATATCAGCATTACTGCACTGAAACTTAATGAGAGTTTAGTCCCACTTGGATACGGCTATTTTTAAGTAAAATAAAACACAATAGTCCTAGAAAGCAGCTGAAAATGTCAACTTATCTTTTGAGTAAGACATCAATGTGCCTATAATAAAAATCAATGGCAATGTTCAGAATAAAATCATATTCGTATGTGACCTTGGACCACATGTAGCACAGGTATTTGTAGCAAAAGCCAGAAATACATTGTAATTTTTCTTTTATGCTAAATTATTAGAATTATGTGAAGATTATGTTTCATGAAAACATTTTTTACATAATTCTAATAATTTTAGCATAAATGAAAAATTACAATGTATTTTTGGCTTTTGCTACAAATACCTGTGCTACATATATACACACACACACACACATATATATATATATATATATATATATATATATATATATATATATATATATATATATATATATATATATATATATATAAATTTGTGAGTGGATGCAGTTGATTTAAAGGCAATTTTCTCAATATTTAGATTTTTGGCACCCTCAGATTACTGATTTTCAAATAGTTGTATCTCAGCCAAATACTGTCCAATCCTAACAAATCCAATGTAAAAAGTAAATAGTTGGATTAAATTTTAAAAAGTGAAAGATAGTAGAAAAAAAATGGTTTAAATCCCACAGCTGGCAGGAAATGACTGAAGTGATTTTGTGTTGCAGTATGTGTGTGTTCATGACTTGTAATGGGTGGGTAAAATGCAGAATCAATTATATCTCTTTCACTTTTTCTTTTATTGATCACTTGGTTTTTGATCATAATAATCTGGGGGAAATCCGTAAAATAACAGTATTTAGCTGCAGAACTTTTAAAGAAAAAATCTGTAAAATTATTGTTTTTAGAGAATTTTGGAATTAAGACATTTTACTGAAATTTTACTAAAATCTAACTGAAATTGTAAAAAAATTGTAAAATAAAAAATAAAAACAATTTTACAAAAAAATTTACCAAACTTATACTGAAATGTTACTGAAAATTTACTTACATTTTACTTTTTTTGTCTGGAAACTGCCAGTCATTTTTTTGCGATTTTTTTATTTTGAGAAAACATACTTTTTTACCAATTAAAGTATTTTTTTTTTTTAGTTAATCCAACTTTTCACTTTTTACAATGTAAATCAGCTATTTATTGGTCACTTGGTTTTTGATCATAATAATCTGGGGGAAATCTGTAAAATAAAAGTATTTGGCTGCAGATCTTGTACAGAAAAAATCTGTAAAATTATTGTTTTTAGACATTTTTGGAATTAAGAAATTTTACTAAATTTTCCTGAAATTTTACTAAATTTTCCTGAAATTTTACTAAATTGTACAAAAATTATACTGACATTTTACGAAAAAAATTTACTTTACATTTACTTTAATTACTTACATTTTACAGTTTTTGTTTGGAAACTGCCAGTCACTTTTTGTGATTTTTTTATGTTGAGAAAACATAATTTTTTAGGTGTTACCAATTAAAGTAATTTTTTAGTTAATCCAACTTTTCACTTTTTAATCAGGTATTTATTGGTCACTTGGTTTTTGATCATAATAATCTTGGGGAAATCCGTAAAATAACAGTATTTGGCTACTAACTTTTAAAGAAAAAATCTGTAAAATTATTGTTTTTAGACATTTTGGTATTAAGAAATTGTACTAAATTTTACTGAAATTGTACAAAAATGTTACTGAAATTGTACAAAAATGTACTGAAATTGAACACAAATTTTACTAATTTTTTTTTACAAAAATTATACTGAAAATGTACTTACATTTTACAGTTTTTGTTTGGAAACTGCCAGTCATTTGACCACATCGATTTTTTTGATGTTACCAATTAAAGTAATTTTTTTAGTTAATCCAACTTTTCAGTTTTTACAGTGTACTATGCATCAAGGGAAAGCCTATTTATTCAGCTGTCAGATGATGTATAAATCTTAGTTTGAACGATATGATATGGTTTTGTAGTCTAGGGTCTGCAGTAGATTATACGTCGTCTGCACAGTTTATGTTAAGGCTTTTATTGTAAATCTAAGGTTATTCTAAGCAATGGTTCATCACTCTCTATAACATACAATGTGTTAGTGGTGCCTTCATTGCTTTAATTAAAAGAGCATCAATCAAATTATTGAAAAGTGGCATGTAGTAGATAGTCACACAGGGCTGCTGTGGTAAAAACTGACTGTGCTCCAGATAGGACAGGCGCACCGCTGCATATCTAAATTACAGCTGTATGCGAATCAGCCAAGCATTTATAATTCATTTTTACTTTTACTGTAGAGTAATGAGCTAACTTCACTCAAGACGCTCCACAGAACTTAAAAGCCATTTCATGGTCTTAATATTTGTCAAAGAAAATTGTGAGGAGGCGCAGTATAGAGGAAAAAAGTTCACTGCAGGTATACTTTTTGGATAACTGTGAAATGTATCAACTGTAACAGAATATAGATGTAGCCCATATGTTCAACTGTTGTAGCTATATCCTTGACAAGATTCTGTTTGAAAGCTAAAAAGTTCAGTAGGAGTATAAAATTTGTAAGAAACTTTTTCTTTATTGATCCAATTGAACCAAATGTCACTCACATTCCAGTTTTTGTCTGCAAGATATCTTTTTCCATTATTGTTGTTGTTATATTACTTAATAATATTATTTTTTATTATTTTATAAAGTCATCCAATATTACCTTGTTTATAAGATATAAAACAGATGTAAAAACTGTTACATGTCCCTGAAAGGTCACTGTAATGTACAGTATGCACAATACTATCATAATATTCTGCTTTCATAATGCGAGTACAAACCTCTCCTAACAATGTTTAGTGCAAATGTTCAATCGGTTAAAGAAATGAACAATAGAGTTTTTATAGTGATGCAGAAAAGAAATGTCTATCAAATGAGCTCTCTAATGATCAATAACAATATCATTGCTATGATGTGAGCTTAAAATGTCTTGCGATTTTTATATCTCTAAAAGTCTAAAAATGATTTTGTAATATTTATATGAATTTCATTAATATCAGCTATTTTGGCCGACAGCCACCCTGTTCTCTAGATATCGACTTCAGCTATTTAAAAATCCATATCAGTCAACCTTAATTTCATGGAAAATAAAATTGTATATTAAAGGTAGGTTAACATATTATGTTTAATTACATTTTAACTGTACACTTTAAACTGCACTTAATGCAAACACATAACCATAACACAAGTAATGACAAAAAGGTTATTAGCATCTGAACAAGTGTCTATTCTCCTGTTCTCCATCTGTACGGACAAAGAAACACAGATGGATATCTAGTGCTGCTCAATTTAACCAAGGATCAAATCCTGTGGGAGTAAACATGGCACCCCTCTCAAAAGCATCTCAGCATCATGGTTTTTCTGTAGTGCACAAGAAATGCACTGAAGTTTGCTGTTTGAACTCGCAGCCAGCTAGAAAAGCTGAGAGTTTAGAAGGTTATGCTATTTGATTATTAATTATTTTTGTTTTATATTTTTAGTATTATAATTATTTATAATTAATCTGTCAGATTAGTAATTTATTTATTTTCAAATGCACCCAATACTGTAAGGCATTTCTCAAAGGCATTTTTGTGGGTCTGATTTTAGTCCATAAAAACATTTATAGTATCAGTATCAACACTGTGGAAACAAGACTGTGACCTATTTTCATCAGCATGCTCTCTTTTTTTGTACGCCTGGGATGAGGAAACTGGCATAATGTTTCACTCTTACCTTTCCTTTTGTCTGTCAGTCACTCTTTGTTATTTCCTCCCTCAGCTTGACTCTGTTCTCGGATTTGACCCATGTTTGGTTAGCCAGTTTTTGAGCAGTTAAACCGAAATGCAGATGTGTCCCCTGATCACCCACAAAACAACCGTTCAGGCTTAATTGAGCCGGGTAATTGGCCATTATTTGTCACAACGGTGATGCTCTGGCACCTCTGGCTTTGACACATCTGTGGAGAGCTCATTAGTGTGAGGAACTCTCTCAAACAAGACAGAAAAGTGTGGCAAGCTGCTTTGTTTCAGCTGTTATGTAACTGCAGGGTGCACTACTTCTCATAATTGACCTGAATGAAACATGTTCCAATCTCTGTATCTCTGCAGTTAATGATGAGTGGGTTTACGAGATCAGTGAGCACATATAGGTGAAATCTGGTGGTACATCCGTGAACCTTATGGGATCTGTAGGGGTCAACACAGATTGCTTTTGTTGCAATTGTTTATACTCCCCCATAATGTAGCTCTGTGACAGTTCGTAAATTCATAAGCACTTTTGCTTTAAAATGATGCCATATGATCACATTAACTATTTATTTACCATTTTTAACCCATTCTAAAATTGCAATCTATGCTAGCTAGAGTAGGCTAGGTTACCCCTGAGACATATTTAAATCATACTTTGTAGCAGCAATTTTCCGTTTATTACAGAAAAGCAAATGTTCACATTTGCGTGATGAAACCGTACAGTGATCCACAAATGAAGTCATAACATTTTGAGCAGCTAAAAGCCAACTTATACAGAACCAATGAGCTTCGCATTGTAATTCAGGCCCTAACCTCAGATGGGAGTAAACGTCTTTCCCCAACTGCACCCGACAGCTAGTTTCAAACCTACTTGCATTCCTTACAGTCCTGTGCCAATTGCCATCAAAGTAGAAGTTCAATTTTGCAAGAGATTCAAATCACTATCGAATCTATTGCCTGTCATGCGAAACTGCGGTTAAGCACTGCACTGTATTAGCAGATGCCTAATGATGAATCCAAATGATCTGTTTGGCACATTGAGCTCACATGTTTTAATAACAATTTATTATTTGCATGGATTTGTAGATATTAAAATAAGAAATCGGTCCGCCTATTAATATTTTGATATAGAAAATTGCTAAATGAATTCAGCTGCATGAGCACCTCTCAATTCTTACAGAAAGTCTCTGAGGCAGGCTCACAACTAGATAATATTTATTTAACAATCAAACACTAATTCCTGTCCATACCGGACAGGAATTAGCTTAAACCAGGACTAGGCCTTAGTTTAATTTGGAAATATAACTAGTTTTAACAAACATGCCTTAATAAAAACATTACTTGGGTGCATTTCGAAGCAAAACAAAGGGCACTGATGTATTTTAAGATATTTAAGTGCAAGTTGTTTTCAGTTTGGACGGCTCTTACATTTATTTTAGTCTAGGACTAGTCTAGTCCCTGTCCGGGAATCTCCCGGAAAGTTTTGTTATAGTCACGGAAATTTTTAGTAATTTGTTCTTGTCCATGGCATGAAATTCAGTTTTTTTTTTCATGTCCGTGGTATGACTTTCTTTTTCATGTCATTTCATGTATTGTTTTCAAAAATGTTCCCCCTATTTTTAAATCATTGTTGCTTGTGGTTAGATTTGAGGTTTGGGTTAGGATTTACCTCTATGTATTGGTTTCTACATGTTTTTCTTCCACTTTTATAACTATTCTCGCCTGTAGTTAGGGTCTGGGTTAGGATGTCTAAAAATGTAACAGAAAGTGATTCTAACCACCAACCCCAAGCGACAATGGTAAGAAAATAGGAAAAAACTATGAGAAAACAATACATAAAATGAAACGAAAAAGAAAGTCGTGCAACGGACACGAAAAACTATTTATAGAAATTCGTGATACGAAAAAGACATTCGTGCTCAAGGCACAGGGCCGGCGTCAAGGGGGGGCATTCGCGGGCAGTGCCCCCCCAAACAGATTGTTGTGCCCCCCTACAAAGTTTTTTATTAATTTAATATATATCAAGAATAAGTCAAATAAATTAAACATTGAATGTTTCATGACTTTTAATGTAATCAAATGAGGAAAAATAGTTGATATATGTTTTCTTTAATTATAATAGACCAGTTTCTCTGATTGGTTGTATTGCCGGGTCTCATGCGTCATTAGGCTTTAGCATATTTGTGACTTGATACTAGCAACGTGTTTTTTCGCGGCATGGATCGTGTAAAATATGGATATTAGAACATTTAGAACAAACCTGCACCGCCTGCTTCATCTGACTTCATGCAAACACAAGACTGGCTCAAACTCAGAGATTAGAGGTCGAGGTGGAATTTACAAATCTACAGGACACTGTTTTAAGGATGTTTTATGTTCGTACACGCCGTCTTCAGCTATTTTAAAGGTAAGTTAGCGTTGTTTTAAATTATGTAAGCTTAGCTTAAATGTGAAGTGTGGCTATAGACCATTAACAGCATTACGACGTGATTATGGTAAAGCGGCTTTTTTTAAAGCTAGGACGCGGTGCGCACTGCGCTATGAAACTCATTCATTTCAATGGCTTGCGCCGCGCGAGGGCGGTTTGTTGTTGCGTCGAGCTAAGCGCGAGTGCAGCGGAGCTCAGCTTGCGCTCACGCCGCGGTCGAAGTTCAATAGTTTTGTGCATAGTTTGTTGTCTTTTGCACTTTATACGGGTTGTATGAGTCTGTGCTTGCACTGTATTTGTTGTTTTAATGTCTTGTTGTTGCAAGTTATTGTTGCTATTGCGTGCCCCCCCATTGGAAGCCAAGTGCCCCCCTGTTAGTTATGGTCTGGCGCCGGCTCTGTCAAGGCACGAAAATAAAGCTGAATTTCGTGCCATGGACACGATTAAATTAATATCATTTTTCATGACTATAACACAAATTTCCGTGAGATCAGTCTGCATAGACCACATTCATATTTCATACCCGGAAGGTTGCAGATTACCCTGGATGTATAGACAGCAGCCTCAATATCTGCAAATGCAAAACAGAGTGAGTATAATTACACTTTTAAAAAACGGTGCTAAGTAGCACCAAAATTTGTTCATTGGCTCATTATTGTAGGGGAACCACTTTAAGTGCTATATAGAGTAGTGTTACCAGTCCTACTTGCCTCAACTTGAACTGTCAATCGGTCCGGCATAGGAGTCGGGCTCTTTAACAAGCGTCTGTGACTAGAGCACCTCTTGAAGTCAGGGAGTGTGGTTTACTTACTGTGGAGCTTTCACTTACTAGCTGGCCTCTGTTAAACTCTCATACGGGTCACGGCACCACTATATTATCAGACCTACTCGCACGCTCCCCGAGCGGGGCTCAGACCGGCGATCAGTCTGGCATGGGCATTGGACGCTCTAGCATCTGTCAATAGAGCACCTCTTGAATTTGGGGAGTGAGGTTTACTTACTGCACAACTCTCCCTCACTAGCTGGCCTTCATTACAATAGCACATTTATTACACCTTCTGCATGTAGAACCATATTGTGTTATGTGGAACCATAAGTTGTGTTATAGTCATGCTGTGGCATCACTATATAGTGTAAATATATTATATACTTACTTTAAGTGTTCATTGATGATTGGCTAGATCTAAGTGTGAAAAATTGCATTAGAGTCTCATTGGTAGAACTTACGATAAAGCTTCCATTACTGATTTAGCATGATTTATTTACATTTGACATTAATCTGTGAATTTCTGTGACCATACAAGGCTTTTCAGGTTGTTTAACAGGATAACGATTATCCAAAAGTATTCCAACTGAATAACTTAGAGCCAAGCATACAAGCGATGTACTATCTATATTTGTCAATTAGCGATTTTCTATGTATTTTCTGTGGCTTTATGACATTCTATTAAATCCCATGACTTTTTCTTTTAAAATCATTATTTCCAAGTTTTTTAGTTGACCGTGGCAACCCTGAAAACTAGAGTAAATGGAGAGAATTAATGAATAGAGAAGTATGATGTAAAGTAAGAGAACGAGGCAACCACCCAGAAACCTGACTATTTAAAATTCAAAGCCTCTTTCATAGCAGACTGACTCAACTTTGAAATTTGTTGCTTCAGTAGATCAAATAATAGAATTACATGCATGTCGACCTCTGTCTTAATTACAGCTTTCAAAACACATTAATCAGACAATCAGAGCAGGTCGGCCCACTGGAAGGAACACATCGGGAACAAAAATGAGAACCCTCCATCGCATTCATTAAAACCACTTGTATAATATTCTGCAAATTAGCTCCTTTAATTTAATAAAAATGCAATTTAAAAAAGAGAGTGAAGTACCACTAAGGGCCTTTTTACACCTGGTCACTTCATGTGTTTTATCTGATCGGATAGCTATCTGAACTGTTCTATTAACGGATATCAATCCGATTTTCTACTTCCGCATAAATGCAAATACACTATTCATTACTCCGCCTTAAAACACTTTAGGGATTAAAGGGAGTATTAAAGGGATAATTCACCCAAAACAAATAATGTCATTAATGACTCACCCTCATGTTGTTCCAAAATTGAAAGACCTCCGTTCATCTTCAGAACACAGTTTAAGATGTTTTAGATTTAGTTGGAGGGCTTGTTGACTCTTCATTGAAAATCTAGGTATGGTATACTGTCCATGTCCAGAAAGGTAAAACATCATCAAAGTAGTCTATGTGACATCAGTGGGTCAGCTTGAATGTGTTGAAGAATTGAAAATACATTTTGGTCCAAAAAAAAAAAAAAATTACGACTTTATTCAGCTTTGTCTTCTCTTCCGCTTCTGTTGTGAAGCGCATGCGCATGAAAAAATTTACATTACTGCAGTGACGTGGATGACACGTGTTATTCTCAGACATGTTTGTGAAGTTTTTCTTTTTTTTTCAAAATTTACAGCATGCGTCTCCCTCAGACTGTAAACGAAGCCCAGGCACACAAAAAACAAACACAGCTGGGGCGCACCAGATAACACGTCAGCCGCGTCGGACGTCAGCCGCGTCACTGCAGTCACTTAAGAGAAGACAATGCTGAATAAATTCGTCATTTTTTTATTTTTGGACCAAAATGTATTTTTAATGCTTCAACACATTCTAACTGACCTACTGATGTCACACGGACATCTTAAACTGTGTTCTGAAGATGAATGGAGGTCTTACAAGTTTGAAAAGACATGAGGGTTATTAATGACATTATGTTCAGTTTTGGGTGAACTATCCCTTTAAGACAACGCTAATGGACCAATGGCAGCACTTATCGTATGTCTCGCAAAGTTTTATTTCTTTGTTTAATATAATCAAGTTTATCGTTATTGTTTAAGCTTTTTTACTCACTGTCGTCACTCCATAAAGCAATGTGCGTGTCGTCTTTGTTTGTTTGGCTCTCTTCTGCAACCTTGCGAGTCACATTCTTACATTTGTGAGGAGTAAAGTGCTGACATATGTGGTTTCATCAACCAGATGTATTTACACTTGTATAGTTTCATCTGAAGTGCGTTCCAGACCACCTCCTGAACTGGTTTGAGAGATCGGATTTAAATCCTTCTTGGAAATGTCACACCCCGAGGCGGACCCAAATAGACTAAAGGGTCACACCCCTCTTAACTCTTCCACCTCGAGGAGTTTCCCAAGACCACCCCAATGACCAGACAGACGAGTATACTACTATTAAAACACACTTTATTAAATATTTAAAAAGGGAAAAGGGGGAAGGGAAAAAGGGAAACTTAAAACTAATGTGGCTCTTCTTTGCCTCCAGGGCCACTTGGGGAAAAGACTGGGGACCGGGGCTCTGGCCCAGCAATCCGTGGCGCGCTCCGCTTCTCCTGGAGGCAGAATCAAACACAGTCAGACCAGGGTAAGTACTCCTTTGCTACTCACAGCACTGGGGGATCCTCGTTCCCACACAGAGCTTCACTGATGCAGGTAGGTAGTTGCTGTAATCACAGCACCGGTCTAGCCCACAGGTTGTGTTACTCACAGTGCCGGGGGATCCTCGTTCCCACACAGAGCTTCACTGGTTCAGGTAGGTAGTTGCTGTAAGCACAGTACAGGTTTATTTCACAGGTTGCATTACTCACAATGCCGGGGGATCCTCGTTCCCACACAAAGCTTCACTGGTTTCAGGTAGGTAGTTGCTATAAGCACAGAACAGGTTTATTTCACAGGTTGCGTTACTCACAGTGCCGGGGGATCCTCGTTCCCACACAAAGCTTCACTGGTTTCAGGTAGGTAGTTACTATAAGCACAGAACAGATTTATTTCACAGGTGGCGTTACTCACAGTGCCGGGGGATCCTCGTTCCCACACAAAGCTTCACTGGTTTCAGGTAGATAGTTGCTACATACAGTGGATTTTGCTACAGTGTCAGTGTACCGTATTCCTTCGCCCTTCCAGTACGGCTGTCCGGGCGTCGTAGGGACTAGTGAGTCCGATGACCGGAGCCGAACGCTTCCCAAACTCCCCCTCCTTCTTCCACGACCGGGGTCACGAGCTGGGGCGAACTTTCGTCGAGGCTCCGTTCACCACAAGCGGATTGTGGGTCGTAACAGTGTGTGTACTGACCTCGTCAACAGGTTGACGAGGTCAGTACACACACTGTTACGACCCACAATCCGCACGGTACACACTTGATACTACTCACTGTGTTCTACCACGGTCTGTTCTGTGTACAAACAAAGCTCTCGTTGTCACACCCCGGGCACAGGGTTTGGTTTTCTCTCTCTCTCTAGGACTCAGGCCACAACGGATGTCGTCCTCTCGTGACTCGTCGGAGGCTCGGCAGTTTGAACGCTACAAGCACAGCATATACACAGCAAGTAAAGCGTAAACACCATCAATCAGTGAAACTCACCCACAGCACTCTTATACAATTTCACGTGAATTTTAGATCGTCCTTGCCACCTGACTACGACGACCTCGAGAGGATGGTTGGGTAACAACTGGATCACAATTGAGGGAGAGATGTGATGTTCACAGGCCCGGGGTGTTGGTTATCACTCCCCTGGCTCACCTGCACTTCCTTTTTCCCACAGGGCCACTGACTTACTGGTAAACGGTGCGTCGTCCGTGCTTCCGGTCAACCCGCGGCTCACCCACGCTTTCCTCTCCAGTGGGGCCAGGGACCTCAAGAAACGCAAAAAGCACACACCAGGACAACTCTTCATACAAGTTATGTACAGATAAGTACCACCACGGTTACTCACGCTTTGTTTCCAATAACCTCGGTTCACTGCATTCTTGATGGCTCTGTGTCCACTCTTTCTCACTGAAACTCCACAATATTCCTTCGTCAGCTGATTGTCTCTTTCTCTCTTCCCCAGGAGAGCGATCCAACCAGCGTGGTCCGTCTGCAACGCAGCAACACAGCGTACACAAAGTATACCACCAGCACACCCGTTTGATGTCTACAAAGGTCTTCTTATATGCTGGCTCTTCCCCTCGTCAGCCTACCAGCGATCGCTGTGCAAATTATCCCCACCTGCGCACAATCAGGCTTAATTTGACTTCGGGGAAACCCCGGAAATGAAATGTGGAAGCCGGGTTCCGCCCGTCGTTCATACAAAATGTGGAAGCCGGGTTCCGCCCGTCGTTCGTTCAAAACGTCACCTGTGACAGAAACATTAGATGGCATTTACACCTGGTCTTTTTATAATCCGATAGCTATCCGATCAGAGAAAACGCATGAAGTGATCAGGTATAAAAAGCCCCTTAGATGCTTTGCATTACCTGATTCCCCGAATGCAACCAGAGGAACCCAGACAGGCACATTATCTAGCCTCCAAAAGAGGGAGATGATTGTAGCATCGAGTACTTGGACAGATGTATTTGCTTTATTACTGTATGTGTATCCTAGCAACCTGACCTCTTATGTTTGCCATAGATCAGTGGCCTGCAGCCTATAAGAGGTTCAAGAGAAAAATAGTGCTCAATAACAGATTGGAGAATGATTAGATATTCAGCACAAGATGAAAATAGTTGAAATCCTAAATTTTGTGCCTTTAACCACTTTGCATAACAATCTTGTGGCAATTTTGAATTATATACCAAAAAAAACAATAAAATAAATAATAGCCAATTTTTACAAACTATTACCCCAAAACAATATAAACAAATTTTGTATTAAGTTTCTCAGTTTGAATTTGACAGAATTCATGGGGCAAAAAAATCCCAAGTCTCACCTTTTCAAAAAGCGTGCTAATGCTCTGGCTAACTGTCCCTGCTGTATCCAAAGCATTGCCTTCGCTTCTTTGAAACATCTGCTTGCAACAAATTCTTGCTGGAGGGCTCCCTGTAGTAATGAAGCTGCAGTGCAGATTGATCGCACAGAGAACCGCTGTGAAGCCCAAGGCTGAAGGCCTGAACTCACCATTCGGCATCTCTAAGCTGTTAAACGTACCAACCGCAAAAGATCCCAGTCGGCTATGATTTCCGTGATTTCGCTTCAAACAACGCCCTTCATGGCATTTGGGGGACTTGGGGAAAAGTTTCAGCCTACTGGTTTGCTTCTTTTAAATTAATTTAACTTTTTGCAGAGCAGTGTACCTTGCATTAAAATCACCCCTCCTTCTGTTTGCCTGAGGGGATTTGCAGAATATTTTGGTAATATTTCACCTTCAGCTAATTAAAAACTTAATTATCAAAACTCAATCGCAAAGAACAAAGGAACGAGGAATCTAATTTGTATCATTCCATGTGTCAAGAAAGGATTGTGAGAAAAAAAAAACTTTGTTTGGATTGGGGGAGAAAGCAATAAAAAGAATAAGACAGTGTTTTAGCAATACACAGTATTTCACTGTGTTGCTTTGATCCTTGCTGTCATGAGCTTGTCTAGTAAACTGAAATCTTAATCGTGCTCCTCTGGAGAAATCACTCTGAATTACTGCTCACGTCTCTCTTTTAACAGCAAGCTTCTGTGTGGACTAACTATCAAAACACCAAACACAATTAACTTACACACAGTCCCAAAAGAACCATTCAAGTAGTCTATCATTCCCATACTGTACTTGTGCTCCCTATTCCAATCCCTCTAAAGCCATAATAGCTCTGTCTGCTTTTATTCACTAAGGTTTTATTCATTTTCCCTCTACTAAAATTCTGTAATCTGAATCAGATCTATTTTTAACAGAAAACACTCACTGTCTGTTCGTAAGGGAGTGAGGAGCTGTAGCTTATTTGCGTTTAAAGGTGCACACATAAAAACCCATGTTTGCTCCCACGTATATAGCTTTTAGATACTAGGCACACCTTAGACTGCTATTAGAGGTCTTCTTGGGTCCAAATAAATTCACCAGACTTGAAATGACCCAAATCACCTTTTACCAGAACCCAATGTAAATAAATCTTTTTTTTTTAACAAAAACTCGACCCAAGAAAAAAACAGACAAAATTAGACCTGAGTTCGACCCGATATGCAGACACCAGTCAGACAGAAAGAAACCCCAGTGACCTTGCAGATAATTAGGCCTGTGGCTCCATTTATTTTCATTTGTTTTCTGACAACGACGCCAAGGTAACTGCTACAGTGTGCATTTAAAATTGATTGACAGGTCTGGCTCAACAAAAATTAACCTACCGCCAGCCACACAATGTCACAAGTGCTTTTGGCAAACAGAGGGGGGTGAGAAAAGGACTTGAGATAGTTCTGGTCTTCTCGGGTCCGTTCAGCATAAACACATTCATTTTAAATTACCTGACGAGGCCTCTAATGTTATTCCCAACCTGTTTCCAAGGCACACGTGAAACTTTTGGACCCAAACCCCCTGTGGTCTCGGGTCGGACCTAGAGTTTTCGGATCTAAGTGGACCCGTGAAGACCTCTTACGTATTTTACATCTTGTAAAAATGGGCATAATATGTGTCCTTTAAGGTTAAAACATGGTGTGTCTGTTCACCATCCCAGGCTTGATGTCACTTTTTTATTCCATGTAAAGCTGCTTTGTTGTAGTGTAAAATTGTGAAGAGCACAATACAAATACATTTGAATTTAAGTATGCCCGCACTACTGAAAAATCCAGTAAAGACCAGCATAAGCTGGTAGCTGGTTTTAGCTGGTTAAAAAAAAGTGACCAAAACACAGCTAGACCAGCTTGCTAGACCAGCAATACCAGCTAAATCCAAGCTGGGAGACAAGCTAAAAACAGCTCACCTTATTCTGGTCTTTACTGGATTTTTTAAAGCTTTAACACAATAATACTTGTACGTTGCAATAAAAAATAACCAAAATTACTTTTCCAGTTCAGTTTTTTTACCAGTAAGATACAATTTGCACATCAGTGACAGGAACCAGGGCAGAACAGGAACCCACAGTGGTGACGGAAACCCAGGAGGAACTGGAAACCAGAGTGGTGCCGGTGGTGCGCTAGACCTGAAAACAAAAGACGAGAGAGGCTGGCTTGGCCAGGTTAAGGAGATCAGAGGGGTTAGAGTCAGAGAAGAGAGTCCAGATAGTTCAGGGACGTCCATCTTAAACAGGACAGAGTCTATGGGGCTAATTGGCCATGGCTATTTAGGCAAGAGTAGAGAGTCTTGGAAGTTCTGAAGTGACCATGGGTTCAACTTCTGTGGAAACTGAAGAACAGCACAGCACAGGAAGCACAATGGATAGGGGATATCCATCAGATGCCACAGGGACCACAGAATTAGAAACCACCACACTCATGCCACCCACACAGAAACCATAGGGGTTTCCACCAAACTAAACACCAACCACCTGGTCATGATATTTACTGGAGATGCTGGTGAAGTGGCCATCTTGGGAACAGGTACAGGCATGACAGCCATCTTGGAAATTGGCTCAGGCATTGTGGCCATCTTTGGAACAGGTACTGGCGGGGTGGCCATCTTGGGAACAGGTTCAGGCATGGTGTCCATCTTGTGAACAGGTACAGGTATGGGACTATTTTGGCAACAGGATTAAGTTTTGAGTGGGTTATTTAATCCATATTAGAAAAAGTCAATAAGCATGCAGTATGGAAAAGCGGTGGAATTTAAAACGTCCAGGAATACCTGAGTGTGGCCCTCGAGGGTAAGGGTTCCTTGGCGCAAACGAACAATGGGGTAAATCCATAATTTGTTTGTTGTAATGTGGCTCTAGTTCTGTTTCTTGTTCTTCGTACTCTCTTAGATTTTACATTAAACTATGCTGAATTTGGTTCCGCTACCTTGTCTTGCCTTCCTCAACCGTTACCAGGGGCATGGCATAAGATCTCGGGCCCTATGCATAGGCAGTCCTGATGGGCCCCTATGCCCCACCCCCATAATATATTCCAGACTTTTCAAGGGTCCTCTCTTCCTTTTGGGCCCTGGTAATCAGTACTGGTTTTACCCCCAGTCTGACGCCTCTGATCGTTACACCCAACAATATCATAATAGACATCTTCAAAATGAACTACCAGACTGTTTCTTTAACTTCTGTAAATAGCGCAAAGTTAATGTGTCATCTGCATCCAAATGTTATGATCGGCCCAAAACAGACCTCAACTTCCCTTCATTGGTTCTTGCATGCAAATATAGAGCATGATATTAGCAAGCATCACAAAAAGGTATATGGCTTTATAGTATAAGGCATAAAAACTGCTTTAATAATATCTGTGGTATTTTAGTTTTTTAGCTGAGCTAAAGTTCTTAAGAAACATCATCTTTTGTAATAAAATTTCAGCACACACACAGGCAGTTTCTTTATGAGAACACAATTTAACCCAGATTTGACTTTTTGAGATTTTTACGACTAAATGCCCTGAACATCTCACTAGTTGCTGATGTGCAGGTTCAGGTCCTCTCTCTCTCTCTCATAGGATCTTGATGACTGGTCTACTTGGGGCTCAGAGGGATAAAGCTGACACTAATGCAGAGAGGAGGTGGCACAGAAATTCACTGCGGATTTGCGTGCATTCTTTAAAGTGTCAGCAGTGCTATGCCGGCAGCGTGCCTACACACTCCTCCTTCATTTTATTACAATGCAGCTCCAGCCTCGGGGAATACGGGTAAAGGATTGCCCCAGGCTAATTTAAGATTCCTTCCTTTACGCTTCATTCTGTCCAGTCGCTGTGGAGGACCGGATTCCAAAATAGTGCAGGAGTATGTGTGCATTGTTTTTACACTGATATATTCCCCTATTATCTTCATCTTTTTTATCTCTTTAAAATTTTAAAACCTGGCCCGTTTAACGCTGGGATCACCCTACAGGACCTCGTTCTCACATTACAGATCGGGTTGACTATGATGCCATGCATTCCACTGGTCAGATGTTAAGGTGATACTCCTGCTCAAGTTTTCTACAAAACAGATCTCTTTAAATTCATGGGAGTTAATTTCCTGGGATGGACAGATATTTGAATTGCTTTTTGGGAGACTGTTTTGTGATTAAATGGGTTGGCAAACTTGTGAAACAATGAAAGTAAAACAATCCACCAAAATATGGTTTTACACGTCTATAGAAAATAAACTATGAATAAAAATTTTCCTAATGCATGGTTCTTTGATCTTTACTTCCATTTAAAGGTGCAGTGTGTAAATTTAGTGGTGAGGTTGCGAATTGCATCCAATGCCTCGCTTTTGAAGCGCATAGAGAAGCTACGGTAGCCGCCACCGGAAAACATATCATCGACGGAGACAAATTAGTAAAAAAGTTTGTCCGTTAAGGGCTTCTGTAGAAACATGGCAGCACAAAATGGCGACTTTCATGTAAGGGGACCCTTGGTGTATGTAGATAAAAATGTCTCATTCTAAGGTAATAAAAACATAATGGTTCAATCTTAAAAGGTCTTTATACACCCCGGATAATATAATTTTGTATATTATTTAGCATTTCTGTCAAGAGATCCTTTTAAAAATTACACACTGCACCTTTAAAACTTTATACATTTTGCAGAGGAGGTTTTTCAGCACTTAGTTTGAATGGCAAGTCAGCGTTAATGGTGCACTATGTAGATTTTTAAATTGTAACACTTTAACATTTACACCTTTAAATTGTTATAAATTGTTAGTAGATTACATAAATTCTACAAACAAACCCAGCTTTGCAACCCTTCTGTAAGTCATCTAAAACGGCATGTCACCCCGCTTTTAGAAATGATTGCAGATGGGCTGTGATGAAGGATGACTCTCCACTTGTTTGGTAAGCTGAGCAAGAGCTCATCAACTATGCCTCGACAATCAGCATTTTAAAGCCATCTAAACAGCTGCCGTATGAATCCAGAACATAATTTGGGTTGGAGATGGGGGGTGTAGTGTTTATGATTCATAAAATGTGTATTTCAGATTTGTATTTTTTGTGAATGGTATTTTTATAAGTCTCTCATTTCTCATTAGCATTACAGGATTAGTCCATTTTTTTTAAATCCAGATAACACATAATTTCTTTTCGACTGAAAAAAAAAAGGCATCAACATTGTGTTTTTTGAGGAAAACATTCCAGGATTTTTCTAATTTTAATGGACTTTAATGGACCCCAACACTTAACAGTTTTAATGCAGTTTAAAATTGCAGTTTCAAAGGACTCTAAACGATTCCAAACGAGGCATAAGGGTCTAATCTAGCGAAACGATCATTTTTGGCAAGAAAAATAAAAAATATGCACTTTTAAACCACAACTTCTCGTCTTCCTCCGACTGTGTTACACGCCAGCGCGACCTCACGTAATTGCGTAATGACGTCGAAAGGTCACGTGTTACATATATGAAACGCACATTTGCGGACCATTTTAAACAATAAACTGACACAAAGACATTCATTAGTATCATACAACAATGTCAGAACGGTCCTCTTTCTCCACACTTGTAAACACTGGGGTGTAGTTTCGCATACATCATCTGCGACCTTTTGACGTGATGACGTATTACGTTAGGTCGCACTGGCTCGTCACATATCCGGAGGAAGACGAGAAGTTGTGGTTTAAAAGTGCATATTTTTTATTTTTCTTGCCAAAAATGACAACCGTTTTGCGACCCTTATGCCATGTTTGGGATCATTTAGGGTCCTTTGAACTGCAATTTTAAACTACATTAAAATTGTTAAGTGTTGGGGTCCATTAAAGTCCATTAAAATGATAAAATCCTGGGATGTTTTCCTCAAAAACATAATTTCTTCTCGACTGAACAAAAAAAGACATCAACATTTTGGATGACATGGTGGTGAGTAAATTATCTGGATTTTTTAAAGAACTGGACTAATCCTTTAAGATAACTGTGGAAACATAGATAAATTGATCCAGTTTAACACCCGTTTGCCTCAAATTTAAGAAAGTTCAATGCCAGAGGAAATGGATTTAATATCAAGTAAATATACCTTTTTACTTCAAATCTTAAATGATAATAATCTTTGCTGAAGTTATGATATCAGTATCGTATGACTTGAGCTTATGACACTTTAGTGCACAGAATTGGTTTCTTAGCTAAAGCTTTAAAGAAAGTACAGTCACACTAAAAGCGTACACTCTTAAAACAAATGTGTTAAAAACAACACAACATGTGTTATTTTTTACACATGTTCTGAGTGTGCGCAGGGACAACACATGTTGAGTTAAATTTAACACAGAATATGTGTTATAAAATGCAACACAAAAATGTGTTGCTTCAGTAAACACATTAATGTGTAACTTTCTATTAATCTAACACAACTGTGTGTTACCGAGTAATTGTTTAGTTTTAATATTAAAGAGAAAAAAACATATGATTTGTAAACTTTAAATTATGAAATCAAGCAGACAACTATTGAATATTGTTCACAAACTATTTATTTGTAAAATAACAAATATTTGACAATTAATGCTTGCATGAAAATATGCTAGTACTTTATGTTGCTAGATGTAATACAGGGTTGCTGCAGGTTTCACCAAGTCAAATTTAAGACTTTTTAAGACCTTTTTAAGACCATTATGAATGAAATTTAAGACCAACGCAACACAATGATCTCAGAAATTCTCAAAACATTATATTTTTTATTTTTATTATATCATTTTTTTTTTACAAATAAAATCCACGAATATGGGAAGATCAGTATGGTCAGCTGCCTTGTTAACATGTTTTACACTTTCTCCACCCATACTTTATATGCATAAATATGCACTATACCGCCATCGGATTTATTCGCCTCTCTAATTACACAATAATTAAATATAAATGAAATTTACCATTAAAAAGCTGTTTGTGGTTTGTTGTGTTTGCTAACAAGGCCGTTTCTAAATCCGAAGGCTGTAGCCTCCAGAGGTCGCATTTGTAGGCTGCATACGTCATTAAGATTAGCAGATTAAAGTCAAGGGAGTAAACGCACATGGAGCAGTGAGGTAAACAAAAGCTTCCTAAGTGAAAACTGTGTAACACTAAAGTTGACTCGTTGTTGGTGGCTCGGGACTCGACGGCCTGACTGTTTAAGTTGATTTTCAATAAAGCAGTGTTGTTTTTTTCACTTCTGGGTCCTCTGTTTCAGAACCTGGCAAATGCTCAGGTAAGCCACGGGCTAGTTGGTTTTACAAAACTGCATTTAAGGTTTGTTTCTCGCCAAACCTACAGTATACAGTCAGATCACAACACATGAAATATAGCTTATGGGATGAATTGCGTGGATTATAATAGCCTACATTTGTATCATCTTTAAAAAAATAATGATTAAAAACTGGATTGAAGTGCGATTCAGTGATGCACAAAGTGCAGAACTTTTCTTTTTAGAGGCCCACCCATCAAACAATTTCTTCCTCTGTCACTGATTAGTTCTACAGCATTTTAAATTACTATTTTATTTTTGCGGACAACGCTTTTCGGGAATAAACGGAGGTAAGAAATTTAAGACTTGAGTTAATTAAATTTAAGACCTAGGATGAAAATCTGGCAGTTTTTAAGACTTTTTATGGCCTTAAATTTAACTTTCTGAATTTTAGACATTTTAAGACTTTTTAAGACCCCGCGGGAACCCTGTGTATGCTAATTTAAATAAATGTAAGTGCAAGTATAATTACTTCAAACATACATTACATTGATACATTTTAAAACACTATTTATAAAATAATTCATTGAATTTATAAGCAACTGTGTTAAACATGTTGAATAGAACAATGTCTGAAATCGTTTCCAACATGCAAGTTATCAAAAAATTTTAACTTGTCCTGAAACATTAACATGTTATCTAACATTTAGAAAAATACTTAAAATGAACTTGACAAGTGTATTCAAAGATATTTCCGTCACAAAACATTTAGGGGCGGTTTCCCGGACAGGGGATTAGCTTAATCCAGGACTAGGCCTTAGTTTAATTAGGAAATATAACTGGTTTCAACAAAAAACATTACTGGTGGAGGCAAAACAAAGGGCACTGATATATTTTAAGATATGTCAGTGCAAGTTGTTTTCAGTACCGCACAGGTCAGATTGTCAACATCAGGTGGAAAGGCAAAAGAATCGTTCATTGCAACAGTTACGTAGTGGCCTCCATGTCCTGAAGAACCGTTGGAAACCAACTGTGGCTGAGGTGATTTCAGACACCCTTTGATCATTTAGTAAGCAAAGACGTCACACTGGTACCAGCCTACACAAATGAAACAATGAACATCATTAGAAAATGTTGTTGCATGAAAATTACTTATTTTATATAAAGTTTAGAGTCACAAAGCATACCGGCATCAAGTCCCACAGGCACAGCAGAATTCACACAGCAGAAGATGAACGAGTATCCATAACATTGTATAACACAGCTCTCATCTGGGTGTAGTAAACATGCAGGTCACATGCAAAATATAAATTATGAGAAAAAATTCTTAAAAAAGGATTACTTTTATATCGTACTTTGAATGTTACATTTTAAACATTTGGAACAGAGATAGGAAATCATACCATTATGTTGACTGTCAGCTTTCTTCAATAAATGTCTGATGTCCATTTTCTTCTCTAAAGATGCTTTTTCCCTGAGTTTCTCAATAATTGTCACATTCCCATTTCTTCTTTCCCATCGGTAAGTCTGGAAAACTTGATGTCCCCCTTCAGTGAATTTAAAAAGAAATATTAATATTGGAATTATGAAACACTTTGTGTAAAGTTATCTCCAGTTAAAGGCGGAGTGCACAATGTTTGAAAAACGCTTTGGAAAAGGAGACGGGCCAACTAGCAAAACACATTTATAGCCAATCAGCAGTAAGGAGCGTGTCTACTAACCGACATCCTTGCCAGGTTGCGTATGTGTGGGGCGGGTCTTTTAAAAGAAGGTCCAGATTCTATTGGGGTAGGGGCGTGTTTGTTTAGGTGATTTCAAATATCAACATTGGCTTTCAAACATTGTGCACTCCGCCTTTAAGTATATTACAAACACTGGCATGTCCAGAAATTGGGGATATTCCTTAAAGATTTCACCAATAATTGGTGATTTTGTCATTACCTGTATCCATCTTCTTTGATGACTGAAGGTTTGGCCAATGGCATTATTTATTGATGATGTCCTCCCACTTCAACTCTGTTGAAGCTACCGTCTGATGTTCTGTAATCTCATTTTTATAAATCCACTGTGTGATGGCCCATCAAAAAAAAAAAGCTCCTATCATGATCAATGCAAAAATAGCACTTAGTTTGAGTCAAGTACAGTTTTTATACACATTGTCAAGTAAGTAATTTCATACACATAAATGAAGTATGTAAAAGCATCCTTACGGTACATGTCCCTCTTTTTGACCAAATGAGACCATTAACCAACAACACAATCTCCTTTGAGAGTGCCAGCTTTTCTTTTTCAGATGGATAGCTGAAAAAGATTACAAACAAACATTGACACAAGAATTGTGATTTACATCTAGTTAAGTATTACTGGGCAGTATTTGCAAAAACACTTTACAGCTAGTAGCACAAAACTACACCCATCTTATTCACGTAGCACTTTAGCCTTACTGCAAGCAGTGAAAGGTTCATGAAGTTCGACTCTTACCATTAGACCCCTACTCTCCCAGTAATTAATTGCGTCTTGTCTAACTTTATATTGAACACGAGCGGCGCGACACGAAAATAAAAAAACAAACAGTATTATAAAATGTGGCTGTGCATCATCCAGAATGTACAGCATCACCGATTAATAATGAGTTTTACCGTCTTTTGTCTCGTCATGCGGCTCACAAGTGTACAGTACGTTAGGTACAGTGATGTGCATACTGTTCCACCATGTGCTTAACCAAACGCGACGAGGCGTTGCGATAATCGAAAGGCATAATTTATAATAACCCGTCCTATACATGGGTTTCAGCTGGCGTCACTCTCTTGTCTTCCGCCATTTTGAGGACCTGAAGTGATCGCAAAAGAACTAGAAGCTATGCCTTCAATATGTTGTGAGCATCAAAATCGCTATTTTTACAACACTAAGAAGGCTCGACAAAACATGATATTTTGCTCGAAGTATCGCCTGTGTCTCTACACGTGAACTCGAGCATTGAGAACATTGTTTGTGAACAAAGAGTTTACTAAAAAGAAGGTTTTGAACAACTGACTTTGGTTGATTTGGCTTCTGCTCGCCGCCATCTTCCCAGTCTAGATGTATCGATCTGCGAATGGAACGTAAGGAGGGAGGAGAGTAAAGATGGATAGCTCCTAAAGCATAGTTCCATATAAATGCACAGATAATTCGTTGTTTTGTCGCAAGTGAAAAACAATATTGACCTTCTAGTTGAAAAAGGAGCCTCATATGAGATTCATTCATTCGCATTCAGAAATCGATTATTTCCGTCTGGCAGGGATGACGAGCAGACACCATAACAGCCAAAATCAGTTGTACAAAACTTTCTTTTTATTAAACTCTGTGTACACAAACAATGTTCTCAATGTTCGCGTTCATGAGTAGAGATCCAGGTGATACTTCGAGCAAAGTTTCATGTTGTGACGCGCCGCCTTAGTGTTGTAAAATAGTGGTAGTTCGGTAGCAGCGAACAGCGGCTGGAAGAACGTATCGGAGATTGAGTAGTAGGGGTGGCACGGTCCACAAAACCCTCGGTTCAGTTCGTATCGCGGTTCTATGGTCACGGTTCACGGTCCAGTACGGTTCTTGTTGTTATTTTTTCTTTACATTTTTAAAACTCCAGAAATGTTTTATCTTATTAATGTATTAATTATCCATAATTTAGGATACAGTATTAAAAAAAAAAGTTATATCATGTAATCATGCACAAACTGAATTTGACTAAGCACATTATTGGGACCATCCCTGAGGAAAGCCAGATGAGATTTTGATAGAGCAAGAGGGAAGACATTGATGATTTCAACATGCTTTTCATTTATTTGGCAAAAAAAAGAGAATGTGTATTCCCATCTACATAAACTTTATGTGCATTTTTAGCACACAAAGATAACTTGCTTTTATTAAAATGCCAACTTCAGTGTAGCTCTTAGGTTTATCACTGAGAGGCTGCTTAAATACTGCAGAGAGTTTATGTGGACGAGAGAGAAACATAACCTTTGCACCTGTAATATTTAAATCTCTTTAAGTCTCTTTTGTCCACTTTTGACCACTTCTGTCCTGATTACTTTGAGGGGAAATTTCTGAAATAAGATCGCGCAACTTTCACACGCTAGCAAAATGAAACTACGCGGAAATCAGCCGCTTTAATTGTATCAATGAAAGGCTAAAAATAGCGCTGAATACGAAAAGACGTAAAACTTTCAGTACCTCAGATTAGACAAATGGTCGTAGAGAAGGCGATCTCCTGTCGCTGGCGCATCCTCCAACTGCGGGCAGACTTCCTTTTCTCTCCCACTTGCCATTTCTACACGTAACATAACCTGCAGTACTTATACTCCAAACCAGTCACCTCTTCTTTCGCGCGAAAGGGAAACACGCTATCTGAGGTCACATACAGGGCATGAGACTACATTGCGCATGCCATGAACCGTTGAACCGTGCGGTACACACGCGCTTTGAACCGAGACAAGCGAACCGAACGGTTCGGATTTTTTTCATGGACCGTGCCACCCCTATTGAGTAGGCATCACCATAGATATGTATATAAAGGCTAGATGGCTCAAGGCGGAGTCAGCTGTGTCGTCACTTGGCGGCCATCTTAGGTCAGTGCTGCCTTAGTGCTGCTCCCTGCTGCTGTGGACGGAAGGTGAGTGACATACGCCAACTAAAATGCTCGTAACTTGCTGAATTCTTGACGGATTTACAAACGGTTTGGTTTTTTACAAACGTTATTAACGTGGCTATAATTCTGGATGCTTCAACATGTTTCATGAATTTTTTATTTATTTTTAGTATACGTATTCAGTGTCATAGGTACATCTTTGACGTTTATAACAAACCAATCCGTTTGAAAATCGGTAAAAAATTAAGCAAGTTATGGTCATTTAAAAGTACCTGCATCATTAAAACTCAATGCTACGAGTGAGCGAGCGCCCTGTCCTAAGATGGCCGCCAAAATGCCGACGTTTCACTCAATTGGCCATCAGCGCGGACGAGCCATCTAGCCTTTATATACATATCTATGGGCATCACACCCAAACCAAGGTATATTTTTTTTAAAGTCGCGTTTCTTTTCATGACAGTCGAGGTGCGACATGTTGTCTTTCGTAGCCATTTCCCGTATCCATAAGAATCATAGACAGTAAAAGATAAGAAATCCGTAAATCGTAGCAAGCCAGCCAATGCTTGTCAGTAGCCTACTGGTACTCGGTAGGTCCTCAAGATGGCGGCATAACGTAAAAAGTCACATGACTGAAACCCATGTATAACGTAAGGACATAAACTGAAAAGAAACCCGTACCGCGTGTCACGTCTATTTAGGACACGGTGTTTAAGATTTACGTTAAAGTGCTGCAAGTTTCACACATACTAACCCGTAGTCCAATGTGCCTTTCATTAAACAATGAGTGACTGTTAACATGAATCTCCAAACGTAACTTTGCAAAACGAGCGAGCATTTAACGTTACCATAATAAAGTTTAAATTAACAGTCTCCTGCACAATTAATACGAAAGTTTCTTACACTATATGAAAAATAGCTATCATATTATAACGGTAATTTTTAATTTAATTTCTTACCTGATGCAGACAGGAACATTCTTGACCTCTTGACTGGAAAGGCGGTTGGAAAAGAACGTCACTGCGCAGGCGTAACACAATATGCGTTGTGTGTTTGTTTTTTAAATAAAACAAATTCAAAACAGACTGCCAGCCAAGGCTCAATAATAATGATCATGATTTTCATAATAACGAAATAAAAATAACACACGCAAAAAATACAATTAAAAATACAATAATGTGTAGTTGTCTGTCCATGTGAAACGTCATCAGCAGATTCGTGTGAACTTACGACAGCCACCAATGGAAGAGAACGCCTGCATAATGTTTGAAATATTACTCTTATTGTGTCACAAAGTGTATGTTCAAAAGCTTTTTAGGCGAGAATGTATGTAAAAAAAGTTGAAATTTGCGGTCGGTTTATAAAGAGAGCGTTTATTAAAAAATCTGCCCCGACTTTTTCGGAGTTCTGATCCAGACAACCAAGGGGTACTTAGCGCTCATGTACCCCGCCCAACGCAGCTTGATCTCGGCAAGTCCTTCTGAAAATCGCCGCTGGGTGTTATGTGTTAGTAGTGGTTAACATTGTTATATATATTTTATTTTCGGTACTGTCTTATGGAAAAACTTTGGTCTCATAAATATATTATCTGTTCCTGGGCAAATCGTTTTGACTAAGGACAAAGTTGCATTGTAAAACTTTATATTTTTTATTTATCTTTGTGGTGAAGTGCAGACTTATTTGTGCTTTTGACCGAACTTGCTTGTATATTTCCTGTTGCACAAACATCTTATACTTGATAAAGGAATGTGTTATATATGATATTTGGTTTTTATAACAAACAAAAGTACAGGATAATCAGTGTCAGTGCACGCCATTAAAACTACAATAATTATGCATTTCATTTTATTGTATACTGGTTAACGTGTTTTACACATTCATTGTGTAAGCAGTTAAGCATAATATTTACACATTATGTGTCAGTTCCAACACAAAAATGTGTTAGAATCCTTTTACACATATTTTGTGTACATTTTTAACACATCAATTTTAAGAGTGTATTTGATGTGAAACCAATAGTGGTTCTCCAGAGAGCCATACAAAAGTTCTGAGATTTTATGAGTTTGTCAACAAAATAAAGTGTTTGCCGGTCGGACAGCAGTAAGCATTTGACATTGTTTCCTCTTAAAATAAAGAAGCTTGAGTATCTAACTGATAGTGTTGTTAATGTTTGTCAGATGAAACCCTTTTTAAACGTCTCTAAGGATAATTCTGTTCTGTATCAGTAAAGACAGCGACTGCATTTTAACGAGATGTCTTTGCTGATGAACTCTCTGAACCTCTGCAATAGGATATTTCCTCAGCCTAGGGCAACATCGTTCCCTACTGCAACATCTACAAAGTTTTACAGCAGCTGTACTGTATATGTTTCTCTCTTTTAAGCTTCTCCCAGATTTGTACATCCCTCAGGGAGAGAAAAGAATGTAGTTCACCACTGCAGTATTCTAAGTACAAATTGATATTATATTTAAACAAAATGATTTAATATATGTTGGACAATCCCTATCCTTTGTTCTTTCTTTTGTAATTATACAGTAGTGATTGACTTTTTGGAATGCAGGTTTGAACGGAGGTGACAAAAACATATTTTATCCTTCGCATAACAATGAGCAATTAATTTCACCTCTGAGAACAACGTGCCTCTGAAGATGATGCCATTGCCACAGTTACAATCGCTCGCTAAAATTAGGCTTCTATTATTTGTGAAGAATAGAGAACCAATTGAGTTGGATCTTCAGACAGATGCTAATGAAATTCATTCAGAAAGACTCCTTTCAATCTCATTTGGCCTCATTTAAATGATTGAGCATTGTGTGAACTGTACATCTCTTCTGGCTCTATACGAGCGATAGTGTTGTGTTTTGTGGTGTTCTGTTCTGTCATTTGTGTCAAGTTTTGTTATTTCTTATGTACATGTTTAATGAAAAATTTATTATATATAAGAGCAATAAATGCTGCAAGTAACATTTATGTAGAAATATTAGCGGCCCAATAATGCAGTGTCTCTTTAAGAGGGGAGTGTGCATGTGACCGGTGTTTTAATACTTTAAAAAGGAAGCGCGAGATTCAGTTAGTTGTATTGACGTTCAACCCGGTGTGCAGCCACTTGGTAAGCTCTTTATTTCATATGTTATCTTGACTGCATTTATGTTATATGCTTCATGTTATTTTATGTCACCATGCTATGTTTTGTACTGTGTTTACATTCGTTGCACGTTAAAGATAGCGCTATGCTTCGGTAGATCTAAGCTGTTAACTGATAACTTTAGAGCATAGCGTTATCTTTATAAGTTGACTAGGTAGCGACCATATATATAACATTTAGACTTATAAGATTGATGTGCCATACCTTTTATTCCTGTTTCGTTTCTTTGGCTTTGTGAATGTTTGGTTTTGTATGAGTTGCGGACCGACATTTTACGTAACACAGTACTTCCTGGTTTGCCGCAGGGCATTCTGGGAGCTGTAGTTTCCTGCTTCTAAAAAGACTGTGAGCTTTTACATAGAGTTTGATAGGGCTTGAACATGGTGTATAATATTTAAATATGAAGCTTATACATGAAATTTGATGATGATATTATTATTATTATGTATTTGTATGCTACTAATATTATTATTAGGATATTTGTATTTGATTTGTATTTATATATACTAATAATGTCTTGTATATTTGTATTTATATATTTAAATACTATTGATAATGTTATATATTTATATGTAATTTGTATTTGTATATCTGTATATTAATGGTATTATTGTGTATTTATATTTAATTAATTTTTGATGAATGTTATTTATTATTATTATTGACTGCAAAGACCTGGGGAGCTGTACTGTTTGTAGTATGCAATGCATTTGAGAATGTTGCATTTCTTATTATTTCAGGTTTATTACCTTGTTGCATTTTTGAAGAAAAAATAAAGAATACAGAAATGTGGAAAACAGAGTAATATCCTTTTGTACACTGGGTTGCCCTTTCCGTGGGGAGAACACGGAACAGTAATAAACCAACGGTCCGAGCACGTAAAGCTAAGTCTGCCACCGCCCTATCAGCATTGACCATTTAAGGAGCACCAAGGGAAGAGGAACAGGCCGAATAGACCCCTCTGTGTAACAGTGCCTTGGTCAGTGCAGGAAAAGGAAAATGGATTCAGCAGAATTAGTGGTCCTAAAAGGAATGCGCTCAACCGCACAGCGCTCTTTCAGCAAGAGAGCTAAAAAGCTGTCCCTCACTGTAAACCTTCTAGAAAGAAAGGCGCTTATCGACGAAATCAGAGCACTTGGAGTGGACTTTGGAAAGGTGCAGGACATTGGACTTGAATACGTTGATGCTCTAGAAGAAGTGGAAAATGAGGAAGAAAAATCAGGAAATGAAGCGGTTCATGTGGAAGAGAAAATGGCGAAGTGCCTTGCCACATATACAGAAACGCTCCAGCTGGCTAAGGAGACATTATGGACCAAATTTGCCTATGTTGAATTTAAATTGTATGCCGAAGGTGCAGAGGAAAAATGCGCTGAAGTGGAAAACACTGATGTGAAGGAGTTGCCAGAAGAAGACTTTCAATGTCTAAGAGAGGGCCTGGGGGAGAGAATTAAAATGCTTGAGCAGAAGGTGTCTGAATGGGAAAGTCTTGTCTCTGAAGCCAAGATAGCAGTGTACAGGCAGCAGCTATACAAGCTAGTCAATAGACTGCATGACTGGGTGCGAAGCTGGGAAAAGTTGAAGCGAACCGAAGAGGTCGTCGGGAGAGAAGAGGTTGAAGAAGCAGGTGCTGACGAAGAGAATAGTGAGTCTGGAGAGGAGCTCACTGGAGTTGGCACGCAGCCCCAAATCCCAAGTGAGACACCTATACCCAGTACTGGAGCATCTGCGCTTCCATATTCACCACCACAAAGAATCCCTGACCTGCATCCTGGGGCATACAGCTTCAGACCACAGATCAGTCTTGAAAGAACACGTCTGCCTACGTTCTCAGGAGACATGACCGATTATTACCGGTGGAAGGCTGAGTGGGAAGAGCTGGAACAGCTGGGAAACCCACAGAGGACGGCTGGTGTAACAAGATTCCATCTCTTGGCAAGCCTCAGCGACAAGGTGAAGAAAGACTTGGTTCTGTCCAGCTGTGCATCGGCAGATGAAATGTTCAGGCGCCTCAGCAACCGTTTCGGGAACAAGGCGAAAATCGTCCTGAAGATATCAGAGGAGGTTCAGTGCCTACCCCCTGTGAAGGGAGACAGCCCTAGGAAAGCAATTGAGTTGATACAAGCAGTGGAGTGGGCCCTTAGTAACCTTGTGATCTTGGGAGAAGAAGAGGTTATAAGGAATCGTTGGGTAGCACAGTCCCTTGAAAGCAAGCTACCAAGCTCTCTGAAGGAGAAATGGATTGCGCACAAGACTGAGCCTATGAATGGTTTTGCTCCATATAACCACTTTGACTGCTTATTGCACTTCCTGAAGAAGCAGGAGGCGATCCTGGAGGAGCTGGATCAGCTGGAGACAAGCTATAGAGATGGAAGCTCCTCAGGGAAAGGCCCAGCAGACAAGCTAGAAAGAGGAGTCAAGAAGGCGTTCTCCAAAGTAACCTCAGGCCAAAGACAGTCTCAGTCGAAGCCACGCTTGGGCTCGTGCACTGCTTGTGCTGATGAGACACACGTTGGCAGGCTGTTTGCCTGCAAAGCCTTTAGGGAGATGGATCTTGAGAGGAGGAAGGCCCATCTGAAGATCCATGGGATATGCAATCGGTGCCTGTGTTACCATGTAAAGGATGGTCATTGCAACCCTAAGTTCCTCTGCAGAAAAATGGACTGCCGCAAAGAAGAGCCACACCACTATCTGCTGTGCCCCAAGTCCATCACTCAAGACACTGGCAACGAGGTACAAGGTATCAAAAGGGTAGAGAGGAAAGGCCTCGGGCTGACCAGTAAGCAAGAAGAGCTCCTGGCGAAAGTCACTCCAGAACTAAGAGCAGAATTCAGGAAGGCATTTTCCAACAAATCCTCAACCACGATCTGTACTGCTGGAGGTGGACTGAAAGAGTACCCAGTTATAATGATGTTACTGGAAGTGACAACCAACTCAGGCCAGCTGATAGGCACCCTTATTGACCTTGCCTCTGACACCAATTATATAACAAACAACGCTGCCCAGCGCCTTGGGCTGATTGGTGAGAGCATCAAGTTAATTGTCCACGGAATAGGAGGGATGAGAAAAACGGTTACAACTAAGAGGTACTCCTTGAGACTTAGAGTGAGGACCACCAAGGGGACAGTAACGGAACACAAGCTACTCTGCTATGGCCTTGAGAGTATTGCGGAGATAAGTCAAACTGTTACTCCAAAACAACTACAAAAGATCTTTCCTGATATCGCTGCAGAAGAGCTGGTCCGCCCTGAGAACATCGATCTTCTGATCAGCCACAGGGAAGGTCGTTTAGTTCCACAGCCGTTCAAGTTGGAGGGAGATCTGGTCCTCTGGGACGGCCCATTAGGCAAAACCATTGGCGGTACTCACCCTGATCTCTTCGAGGTGGTCGACCTAACGCTGCACCAGTCTGATACTCACTTTGCAAGATCTATGAGAACATCCTCAAGGGTGTATAAGGAGGTCCTTGTGGATGCCAAAAACCTGAGTGAGGTCCCAACAAGAATGGAAAAAGTGACCAGCAACACCACTGCCACAAATAAGGAGGTGTTTGAGTGGTTCAGGTGGGATAGCATTGGAGCAGCGTGTGACCCGAAATGTGGGAGCTGCAAGTGCAGCAAGTGCCCTCCAGGAGGCAAAGAGATGACCCTTGGAGAAGAAAGGGACTTAGAAAAGATAAAGGACTGCCTCTCTTATGTGTTAATGGACAAACACAGTGATGCCCCACACTGGGATGCAGCCTACCCATGGAAAGTAAACCCAGCAATTCTGCCAGATAACCGCCGAGCAGTGGAGGCAACTTTCAAGAACACTGAGGCTCGACTGCTAAGGGAACCTGTGTGGAAAATGGCATATGGAGAGCAGATCCGTGAGATGGTATCAAGAGGAGCAGCTATCAAGCTCACGAAGGAAGAAGTAGAGGGCTGGAACGGCCCAATCTGGTACATCAGCCATCTGGTTGCCCCAAATCCGCATTCTAGCTCAACGCCAGTGAGGATAGTCTGGAACAGTAGCCAGGAGTTTAAAGGGTTAAGCCTGAACAATCTCTTGCATAAAGGCCCTGATGTTCTCAACCCAATCCGAGGTGTTCTGCTGAGATTCAGGAGCAGATTGTATGCTGCTCTGGGCGATGTTAAGAAAATGTATAATTCAGTTTGGTTGAAGGATGAGGAGGTCCACCTCCATCGATTCCTCTGGAGGGATAACCCTGAAGATGAAATCAGTGTGTTTGCCATCGTCAGGGTCAACATCGGCGACAAGCCTGCCGGATGCATCGCTCAGGTTGCCATGAGAGAGACGGCAAACCTACCCCAGTTCACATCTATGGTTGAAGAGCACCGGATCCTGACAGAGGATTGCTATGTCGACGACATCTTGACGTCGCATGATGATCTCCAAACTCTAATTAGGATGACCGAAGGAGTGGAAGAGATCCTAAAAGCAGGTGGTTTCTCCCTAAAGCCCTGGGTCCTGACAGGCCAAAGTGGGAGGAGTGAAAAACCCACTGACCCCAGCAACGTCAGGTCAACTGAGCCCAAGACCTTGATACTCCCCAACCAGATGCGGGATGAGGAGAATAAGGCATTGGGATTGGGATATGAACCCGAATCTGACAAACTCCGCATGCTGACGTCAGTTAACTTTTCAAAGAGGCGAGGGAAGATGAGGATTGGTCTGGATCTACAAGAGGATGAGATCAAAGGCAACACCCCCAATCCTCTCACTCGACGAATACTGCTGAGTCAGATCGCAGGGTTCTATGACCCAATCGGCCTGGCCTCACCTGCCAAGCAACGAGGAGTGATGCTCATAAGAGAGTCCTTTCAGGAAGCAGGAAGAGACCATCTTACTAAGGACACCTGGGACAATCCCCTTTCACCACGTCTTCGAGAGGATGCAATAAAACTCTTTGAGCAATATGTGAGGCTTGGCCAACTTAGATTCGACAGGAGTCTCACACCCCATGGAGCCATAGGCCGCCCAATGGGGATTACGTTTTCCGATGGTAGTGAAGCTTCTTACGGAGCCGTTCTTTACCTACGGTGGGAGACAGAAGATGGAGTCATAGTGAAGCTGGTTGAGTCAAAGGCCAAGCTCACCCCTCTAGACCAGAAAGGTGATGTCATTAAAGCAGAGCTGTGCGGGGCTGTCTTTGCATCCCGCCTGAAGACATACTTCGAGAAGCACTGCTACATCAAGGTTGATCGGTGGATCCATTTTGTCGATAGTCAGACAATCCTGGGAGCTATCCAGAAGGATAGCTATGGCTTTCAGACATTTTTTGCGAACCGGATTGGAGAAATCCAAAAGGCTGGATCAGTAGATAGCTGGATGTGGGTCGAAGGAAAGCAGAACATCGCCGATCTCATCACAAGGGGAGCATCCCCTGAGGAGCTTGCTGAAGAGTCAGTCTGGCAAAAAGGCCCAGCATTTTTAAAGTTGCCTGAATCCGATTGGCCTGTGAAATCTGCCAGAGAGATTAACCCCTCTGTTGCTGAAGAGATCGGGGGACTTCGGAGGAAGGCGTTCTCAGCACTGGTTACAACAGGAGCCCAGCCCAGGAAATGTTCAGGCCCAACCAGTGTTGCACTTGTGCAGCTTGTGGACCCTCAAAGGTTTAGTTCACTGGTACGGTTATGTGGAACAATTGCCTGGATGAGACGAGCAGTAGAAATTTGGCTGGGCAACAGCCAGGCCCCAGATCGGTCAAAGTGGGAGGCAAGACCATACCTGTCTGTTGAAGAAAGAGCAACTGCCTTTAAAGATTTAGCTCTTGCAGCTCAAGATGGTGTTGAGTTCCGCGATACAACCTTGGATCGTCTGGTTGTTCAGAAGGAGGAAAAGACAGGACTCTTGCTTTGTGGAGGGAGAATCCAATGTTGGGATGAGGATAGAGTGGCTGTACCGCTAATTCCATGCCAGTCGTGGCTGGCAACCCTACTGGCCAGGGAGGCACATGAAGAAAATCATGAAGGTGTCGCCTCTACCCTTCTAAGGACAAGAAGGAAAGCTTGGATCATGCAGGGACGAAGAACAGTTAAAAAGGTGCTGAACAACTGTGTCACCTGCAGAAAGCAAAGAGCCAAGATGTGCCAGCAAGTAATGAGTGATCTCCCTCAAGAGCGTACCAAAAGAGCAAGCCCATTCGAGTTTACAACCCTTGACCTTTTTGGCCCCTTTGAGGTGAAAGATGCTGTTAAAAGACGAACAAGCAAGAAGGTCTGGGGTATTGTTTTCTGTTGTATGGCCTCAAGAGCCGTCCATGCAGACCTCACTGATGACCAGTCAGCAGAAAGCTTCCTCCAAGCATATTCCCGCTTTGTTGCTCTGAGAGGGCATCCAAGGAAGCTATGGTCTGACAGAGGCACCAACTTTGTTGGTGCCAAGCCGGCTTTGTGTGAACTGCATAAACATCTGGCTTGCTTGCAGTCTGTGTCCATAGAAGATGTAGCTGCTAAGAACGGGACTGAGTGGAAGTGGGATTTTCACCCTGCAGATGCACCCCACAGGAATGGAGCTGCGGAAGCTGCTGTGAAGCTTTTGAAGAGGGCTTTCATGAGCCTCCGAGGAACTACAGGGTCTCTCACATGGGGGGAGCTCCAAACTCTGTTCTATCAGGCAGCCAACTTGACAAACGAACGCCCAATCGATGCCAGAGCTCAAGAACAGGAGGATTTGGTAGAGTACTTAACACCTAATTCCCTCATATTGGGTCGAGCATCGCTTGAAGGAGACACCAGCGGGCTTGACTTAGAGACCCACCCCTGGCGTCGTCTAAGGGCTATTCAAATCGGAGTGGACCGATTCTGGAAAAAGTGGAGGGAATTAGCTGGCCCAAATCTGTTCATTCGACATAAGTGGCACCGGACAGAGAGGAACGTCAAAGTCGGCGACCTCGTCTGGATTGCTGATCCAAATGCTTTGAGAGGTCAGTTTCGTCTGGGCCGGATTCTGACAGTTTATCCTGACCGTAAAGGGATTGTCAGAGATGCTGACATTGCAACATGTGCTGGCCTTTCTGTTTCCCTGGCAGGTGGCCGGAAGAGGAGTTCTTCACTGCCCATGACAGTTATCAGAAGAGATGTGAGAAGACTGGTGGTCCTTCTCCCGGTGGAGGACAAACCTCATCCACTCCAGCTGCCATGATACTCGCCTCTTCCTGAACCCCTTTCATTTTTGCACACTTCCCTATCCTTTGGCCCAAACACCTCTCAATCACCGCCTAAACCCCTATCACCGCCCTTATTCCTGCTGGCTGGTTGGTGCAAGCCTAGCGCTGCCACCATGCCTATCATATTGCACATACATGAAGAGAGAGCATGCATATCCCATACCTCGCATACCCGGGCAGTACACCACACACCTGCCAAAGGGATGTGATTGACTTGGACATTGGACTAAACTGTTCCTCTATCAGTCATGCCTTCATAAGACACTTATAGATATTGTGCAAGGCTAAGGGTTTAAAAAAAAAAAAAAAAAAAAAAAAAAACATTTGTGTCACTAGGAGGTTATTTGTGAGATTTTGGTAAGTTCCCTGGATCATAAGATCAGGAACTTAAGTGGGAGGTGTTGTGTTTTGTGGTGTTCTGTTCTGTCATTTGTGTCAAGTTTTGTTATTTCTTATGTACATGTTTAATGAAAAATTTATTATATATAAGAGCAATAAATGCTGCAAGTAACATTTATGTAGAAATATTAGCGGCCCAATAATGCAGTGTCTCTTTAAGAGGGGAGTGTGCATGTGACCGGTGTTTTAATACTTTAAAAAGGAAGCGCGAGATTCAGTTAGTTGTATTGACGTTCAACCCGGTGTGCAGCCACTTGGTAAGCTCTTTATTTCATATGTTATCTTGACTGCATTTATGTTATATGCTTCATGTTATTTTATGTCACCATGCTATGTTTTGTACTGTGTTTACATTCGTTGCACGTTAAAGATAGCGCTATGCTTCGGTAGATCTAAGCTGTTAACTGATAACTTTAGAGCATAGCGTTATCTTTATAAGTTGACTAGGTAGCGACCATATATATAACATTTAGACTTATAAGATTGATGTGCCATACCTTTTATTCCTGTTTCGTTTCTTTGGCTTTGTGAATGTTTGGTTTTGTATGAGTTGCGGACCGACATTTTACGTAACACAGTACTTCCTGGTTTGCCGCAGGGCATTCTGGGAGCTGTAGTTTCCTGCTTCTAAAAAGACTGTGAGCTTTTACATAGAGTTTGATAGGGCTTGAACATGGTGTATAATATTTAAATATGAAGCTTATACATGAAATTTGATGATGATATTATTATTATTATGTATTTGTATGCTACTAATATTATTATTAGGATATTTGTATTTGATTTGTATTTATATATACTAATAATGTCTTGTATATTTGTATTTATATATTTAAATACTATTGATAATGTTATATATTTATATGTAATTTGTATTTGTATATCTGTATATTAATGGTATTATTGTGTATTTATATTTAATTAATTTTTGATGAATGTTATTTATTATTATTATTGACTGCAAAGACCTGGGGAGCTGTACTGTTTGTAGTATGCAATGCATTTGAGAATGTTGCATTTCTTATTATTTCAGGTTTATTACCTTGTTGCATTTTTGAAGAAAAAATAAAGAATACAGAAATGTGGAAAACAGAGTAATATCCTTTTGTACACTGGGTTGCCCTTTCCGTGGGGAGAACACGGAACAGATAGAGAGACAAATCGATAGATAGATGTTCTGATCACTGCTTTATTTCAATGTCAAATGTAAGCAGGGAAGTTGAGGCCAGGTTTCCTAGCTGTCATTCCCTGCTTTCATTGACCTTCAAAATGTAAAATCCATGTAAATTATTATGCGAATAATAGTTTTTAACAATTTTTAAGCAACCTTTGTTTTGTCAAAATTTCTTGTTTTATGCAAAGCACCTGCCAACCTTGGGACAGTTTGGAGACAAGGTCACTTTACGGAGTTGACCCCTGCACAAAGCATTGAGCTTCATAAAGAGTCTAGATTTGGCATTTTTGGCATCCATGAAAACTTTAACAAACGCTTTTTGTTGCTTACACAATGCTCCTCATCTTAAACTACAGGAACAATGTAGCAATCTGAGAAACTTGGTCTCGAGTATGCAACAAAGTTAAAGCGCAGTAACTACCCATTTGGTCAAAATGGAGTTAAGGGTTTTTAAATGGGCTTTGTTAGATCTTATGTGTCTTGTGACGAAGTCTCCTGGTTCAATTTTGTCCCATTTCAGAGAAACATGTGTGCCAAAATTGCAGTAACATGTTTGACTGCATGGTGTAAAAACTTGAAGGGCTTTTTTCTCGGTTTCAGTGTTTGCATAGTTACTGCATTTAGCCAAAATCGATCGAAATTTAGTCACAACCTCGCTCTTCGAATTAAAAAATGGAATCGTCAATCGTGCCACGTCCCCATGTCACGTCCGGTCTGCTTTCCAAGCGGAAAAAAAACACACGTGTTGAGTGCTGCAAGTCAACATCCTCTAACTTCGCTAGATACAGCCCAGTTAAAAGATAGCATGGCAGGTGCAGGAGACACCACGCAAGCTGCTCTTTACATGGGAAACAAAAAACAGCACGCGCCTCCTGCCCTCAGCTGAACTCAGAGCAAGCGCGCATGCACAGCAAAGCGGAGTCTGTGACAGGACCGGTCGTTTCTCTGAGGTCTGTTTAAAGGAACAGTATGTAGGATTGTGGCCAAAATTGGTATTGCAATAACAAAACTTGTGGCTAAAACTGGTACTGCAATCACACAACTGGTGGCCAATACACAAAATGACAACATAAACATCAGTTGAGGGCTGCAACTCCACTTTTTAAATTACAATATCCTGGCCAGAACACTGTTGTGAGTGATATAAGTATTTGAAATGAAAATGATTTCTCAATGTCTGGTGACATATCAGGGCCATTTTATGATTAATTTATATAAATTTCTTACATACTGCTCCTTTAAGTTTCACAACAACTTATTTCAGTTGCTTAAGAGTTATGAAAACAGCATTTAAACATGACTTATTGGGGTATAGTCTCACAATCTCGTCTGACGGTAATAAAAGCGCGTTTTTAAGGTGCAAAGTACTGACAGATGTTCATCTGACAGGAAGTTTCGTTTTATCAGTTATGTGCGTGTACCATATTTTTCCGTTCGCAGCACAACTAACATGTCAGGACATCTCCGGGATCAAGGTCAGATATTATTTTTCGTAAACTAGTCTTAAAATGGCATAGCAACCTGTTCTTTCAAAAAAAAAAAAAAAAAAAGAGAGAATCGAACCGATTTGTGACCTTATAATCGAAAACGTAACCGAATCAAGGATTTGGAGAATCATGACACCCCTAGTCTCAAGGATGATTTCAATTTGTTTGTGCTTTATTTTTTCCGTTTATGACCTTGTCATTACAAAGCTTAGTCAAATCAGTCTCTGCAGGGTGTTAATGCTGCTCTTTTAATTCTCCCCATATCTGTGCTCATAAAAACCTGTAGTGACACAATAAGATCAAATTTAGGGAGACGAACAAGCCTGTCCAAATGGAGTTGTACACTCTCTACTGCTAAATCTAGTTGCAGAGTTCGAAGAGTACATTCTGTACAATCCCAGATCTGCAATGC